>NW_026067962.1:9362904-9444173 GCF_014885135.2 Alexandromys fortis
TCTCTCTCTCTCTCTCTCTCTCTCTCTCTCTCTCTCTCTCTCTCTCTCTGTGTGCACGCCCACGTGCGCACACTATATTAGACCATTGCGTTGTGAGCTAGACCATCTTCCAACAGTGTGTGACCTGAAGTTGATTGACCGTGACAGTATCGGCAGGTGAACTGGCTGGGAAACGTCCTTCCTTCTGCTATTATTTGGGAGCCAGTCAACTGATTTTATATTTTACACACATGGCTTTGACAGTTACTCTGAGGGATTAAATGCATTGTGTGCAATCAAAAGGGGGAGGATTCTGGAGAACCACAACCAAGAGATATAATAGACTATAGGAGGAGTGTAGGTATTATACCCCAGATAAGCACTAGGAAAACTAGGAACGTTAAAAATGCCGAGATGTCTCTTTAAAGGGAGAAACATATACCCGTTTTTCTTTTTTTTCCCCCAGAAGCCTGGGAACAGTGGTGGTTAATAGCCTGGTGACCTCTGCATTATCTATATAGCAAGGCCACACCAGTTCTCCCAGACCCTTGAGCCTGCTTATCTCAGTCCACCTACAGCAAGCACTACCCTCCCCCAGACCCTTAGCATGGGCTTGTTTTCCTTGAGCCGGCTTTTTTAGTTAATTTGTGGAATGAATCTATCTTATGGAAAATGTCACTAGTAGTCTACAAGAGATCCAAAGCAGTCCTGTCTTCAGCTTTGGTGTGCACACAGGATTGAGTTCATCATTACTAGGAAACTTTGCCAAATTGTGCTGTGCCTAAACTTTTCCCAAACTGCACTGTGTCCGACTATGCCTAAAATCAACTTGCCAGTGTCAGACTTTCAAAGTTTGAACCAACACCAACTACTGAGTAGTGCTGAACTGAACTTCCTTCTTGTCTCACTAGGATTGTTACCCTGTTGGCTTTTGTAGTCACAGAGACCCCTACAATAGACCTTAGTGTTCATCATTGCTGGTTTATCCCTCTGCACAAAACAGGACCACAAGGAGATTGGGGAGTGGATGATGAGAGAATGGAGTCCACTATGCCTCCCTGAAGCTAGGACATGTAGTTCTAGAGAAGCACTACTTACCATGTGAAGCTATACCCGCCTGGTCCCCAAAATATCTCTCCACACTCACCCCACAAATGCACCAGTGTTCCCACCCCTCATGATCTGTGTAGTGTACTGTATATATAGTACACAGCATAAGGCTTCATCAACTCACATGTCCAGCAACAGGGCATCCCTTCCCTGTCAAGGGATGCTCTGTCTTGACCTCTGTTCCAGATGACTAGTATTGAGAGTGTTGGTGGTTGACAGTCCTCAGAGGCATTTTAAGATGTACTGACGCTCACTATGAAGGGACAGGTGCCCACCAATCTCACTTCCTCAGGACAACGTTGACTGCACATCCAATCTCTAGAACCTCTCTTGTGTAGCTTTAGCTCCTTGCACCACATTAGAGATCATCTCCATCTTCCTAGGTCTCATTTTTATTTCTGTTGCTGTGCTGAAACCACTCTGACCCAAAGGAACTTGGGGAAGAAGAGAATTTACTTGGCTTATACTTCCAAACTATCACTAAGGGGCCCAAACTGCAGGTAGGAACCTCCTACATCAGCTAAGACAACCAAAACAATTCCTTACAGAAATGCTTAGAGACCAAACTGATAAATACGGTCACTCAATTGATACTTTTCCTCCCTCCCCAGGTGATTTTAGGCTGTGTCCAATAAACAGTTGACACTTTTGGAAGTGGGGCCTTGTACAAGAATGTAGGTTATTATTGCACATAATGCTAACAAATTATGAATCAATTGAGTTGATCTATTGGTGAAGTCAGAGCTGTCACACAGTCTAGTCACTTTCCAGAAGTCTATTAGCTGCCAAACCTGTTCTTTACATATAGCTTTCAGGGGACACTGAAGGTTAAAATCTCAGTCTCCAGTGAACTTCCAGTGAAAAAGTTTGCTAAAATTTCTGTTGTTTGCTTCTTGTAATGTTTTCAAACAACTGACTTAAGTTCTCATTAAAGAATTTATCCCACTGCTGGGAAGGGGGGCCTTCAAAGATCTACCTGTAACATTACTTGTGACTATGGAATAATGTCTATGATGTGCTTCTCACTCTTCCCTCTAATAAGTGGAATTGTTCATTGCTATTGAGCTCATCCAATTCATCTATTATTATGCTGTGTCATCCTTGATATGGGTGGGGGAATAAAACTTACTAAAGGGGCAGCCCAGGAACTTTGGTGTGAATGCACAATTGTGAGCCCTATAAACTTACATATTTTGTGATATTTCATAAACTTTAAGCTAACAGCAAAACAGTATAAAAGCATACTAAACTTGAATATGGCTTATGAGCTAAAGAACAATATAATTTCAAAGACAAATGCCCAGCTTTGATTATTTCATTGTAGTTTGGAAAGATGTGATCATTTAGGGGAGCTTAGAGAGGGTACTCAAACTCTGCAGTGATTTTTTTGTAACTTGTATGTAAGACTTAAATTATTTAAAAGTCAAAAGTGTTTATTGGTTTGTGCTTTTAAAAGAAGTTTTACATGCCCATTGTTTTTAAACCCAAGCTCCTGTTTCCACTGTTAGTCAGTATAAAAGAAGCCTGAGACCAATGTTGTGAGGGAAGTTGTTGACATCCTCTCTGTCTTGGGAATTACTAGAACAAGACATTCACCCATGTAGAGTTCCACATTATGCCTTGCTTCCTTGGCTTCTTACTCTAGCATGCTATGTATTCTGACATTGAAATTCACAGACTAAATATTTGAGGACATTTGGGAACAGGATTAGGTAAAGGACAAAAGTCAATTCTACTCCAAATAATTCATATCTCATCAGGGAAGATGAACACTGAATGAGAATCTGGTACTTTTGAGGTATCACATAAAATATGTATAAATAAGTAGATGAGTAAATAAACACCGAAGAATGAAAGTGATAAGGAGGAAACATGAAGGCAGAAACAGGCTTTCAACCAAGGGGGTTCTGCACTCATTCAGCAAGATCTGTTTAGTTTTGTAGTAGAGAAAATGGCTGAAAATTCTCATAGCTGCTTCTTTCTTATGCTCACATATTGGGATGCTTTGTGACTACTTTAACCTACCGTGGAAATTCTGTCATATCAGTTCAGGCTAATCTTGAAGAGTTCTGCCTGTTTCCTGTTCTTTAGAAATCTTGAGATTAAAATACTTTGTGGAAAAGACTGCACAAGTCATGGAAGGGCCAAGTATATTACAAGTGAGATATCATGAGTCCAAGGCTGCTGTGGGACAGTGATCTGGTCAATGCATGGGAACAAAGGAATCACTCTTTATGTGATTTCTACTCTGAACTCTCAAAATTGTGAGACGACTTCATCAGAGAATGAAAGACCTGGAATAAACAGTTATTATGAAAAGTGGATGTTATAATTAGCCAAGGAAGGCCAGGCAGGTAAAAGTTCAGAGGGTAAATTGTCAAGGGCTTAGAGAAGAGCTGTTGTTCATGACCCACAAGGGGAAAGACTCTAAGATCTGCCTTTCCTTCTGCAACTGGAACAGGTTGTCATTACTGCGGCTTAGGAGGGCGGGCTACAGAATGAAAACTGGACACACAACAGGGACATAGAGATGTGGGATGTCCTTCAGTATGTGTGTTGCTTTGATTGGTTATAAAGCTGTTATTGTTTATAAAGCTCTGGCTCTTTCAGTAGGCCGAGTACTTAAAAGGGGTCTGTGAGCAGTGTGTTACAAAATGCTTAATAGTGACATAGATCCTCTGCAACACTGGAGTTGGGGCAACATGCATAGCCCTCAGAGGCAGGGAAATATGCCTCTGCTGTGTTGGACTGGGCAGAGCCATCAGGTAGTGCCTCAGAGTTGGTCCAAGACACACGGATTAGCATTAAAAAAAACACTCCTGGTCAAAAAATAATTTCAAATATGCACACAATAAAGAGAAATTCAGATGAAAAATACCTCTGGATGGGTCACAATGTGTTTTTTAAAATATATATTGGTTTGAAAGAGAGAAAAAAAGCAAAGTTTCTTAAAAAGACAGTACAGACAGTCATAGATTAAAAGTGTAAAAAATATACACAAGAGAATCTGGATTGTGTATATTGTTGTGTTTTCGTTGAATTTTTGACTGTGAATGAGCTAAGTACAGAGAGATGTTTCATTGCACAGCGTGCTAAGCTAAACTAACATATATATTTTAAATGTATCTTGACCCAAAATTTGAGTCTAAGGATATGTACCTTTGGAAAAGTGGTTCTGCTTTTGTTTCCACAGAAGTTGAGAACCTGTGCATTTCCTCAAGGTTAATGTGGTTTTATGGACCAAGACCACCCAAAAGGTCTCTGTGAAAACCCAAAATTACTTTGCCCAATAAAAGGTAGAAAGTAGTTTATAAATTTTATATAGTTTATATTGTTTATAAATGTTTGTTTACATTTAAAGGGGGATATGATATAGAGATGGATACTTTGCATTGGTATAGATCTTAGTTTATTGGTATAAATTTAAGGTCAATTTTATTATATGTCTATTTCTGCTCTTGATTAAGGTATTGTGTTTGTGCAGCTCATTTAAAAATGTAATGTATAACTAAGAAATATAGGTTAAGAGATAATCATCTATAAAAGTCAAGCTTGTAGTCATGTAGTTAAGTTTTCTAGGTATACAGAGATATATTTCAGATGAATAGGTATTCTTCAAATCCTTCAAAGACCAGCAGAGTATGGCATTTAAAATGTTTAAAAATGTAGGACTTTTCATGACAATGAGACACATCTGCTCCTGGCAGCACCATATACTTTAAGAGGATGATGGGCATCAAAGAGGCTCCTTATGGAGTTTATTAGCCATTTGGGCAAAAAACTGCCCTTGCCTGGACTGCTTGATGTTATGCTGTATGAACTAAACATATAGGACTCACAGAAAAATGATGCTGAATTTGCCTAAAGATAAGATGGCACTTTGGGGTTCCTACTTCATAAAAAGTCTGTCAGACATTCTACAGGACACAGAAAAAAGTGACTGACAAGCTGCCAATATAGGTGGAACTGTCTTTGAAATCATGCTTCATGGAAAAGTCTGCCAGATACTATGGGTATATAGGCTGAAGATGGGTGTACCAATGTTACAGAAGAACTTTGGGTGACTATCTAGGCAGTGAGATATCTCTGCCAATTCTAGAGTTTTGAGAGTTGCTTACAATGCACTTCTTGTTTACTTAGGTAATATTATATCCTTCTGGAGTCTTTGATGGAGTTGAAAAATAGTTATAATTACAGTTTTCCTTAATTATGAGATAAGATAAAGTAGGTATAAATATTGTAATTGTAATTTTTGCATTATATCTGTTTTGTTATATGTAGTTTTAGTATGTTAAAGTTAAAACCTTCCTTTTTATTTAAACAGAAAAGGGAAAATGGTGTGGGAAGTCCTTCTATATATGTGTTGCCTTTATTGGTTAATGAATAAAGCTGTTTTGGCCAGTGGCTTAGCAGAATAAAGCAAGGAATTCCAGTAGATAGAGGAGGAAGGAAGGTGGAGTCAGAGGGAAGCCATGTAGCTGCTGAAGGAGACAGATGCCTGGGAACTTTACTGGTAAACCATGAGATCTGTGATAAAATATAAAATAATAGAAATAGGTTAAATTGTATAATTGTATAATTTAAAATATACAAGCTAGGTAGCAATATACTTAAGTGATTAGCCAAGCAGTGCTTTAGTTAATACAGTTTCTGTGTGATTATTCAGGTCTGGTTGACTGGGAAATGAATGAGCAGACTCTACCCATAGCCTAGTGTAGCATACAAGGACAAATGGGTTTCCTGAAGATCAGCAAGAGCCTACATTAGGTTTTCACTACATGTAGCCTTGCTGGTGGTCAAGAGCTGAAGGGCATCTGGGAACCGCTATGGCAGCAGTACTACACCCATGCTTTGGGCAACAGGAAATGAAAGATTCTGTGGGAGCCAAACAATTCTATGAGTCTCAACTGGTGCTCGCTTCACTCAGCAAGGCAAGCCACCAGCAGCAATGCATGAGTCTAAAGAGTTCAGTGTACTAAGAGCTGCGGGTTGCTTCCTGCCACCCAGCTCCTGGCCTCTTGGCTAGCTTATGCCCCAAAATAACGACACACAAATTGTATTCATTTAAACACTACCTGGCCCATTAGTTTCAGCCTCTTAACCCATTTCTAATAATCTCTGTAGCACCGAGGTGCACTTACCAGGACGATTCTAGCCTAAGTCCATCCTGGGTTGGAGCTTCATCGCATCTGCCCGGGAGAGGGGAGCATGGCATCTGAGCTCACTTCCTCTTCCTCCCAGCATTCTGTTCTGTTTACTACACCTACCTATGTTCTAACCTATGAGGCCAAGCAGTTTCTTTATTAATTAACCAATGACCTTCCCACATCAGTCCAGGGCACAGGCTGCCACCACATCATCTCAAACTGTTATACAAATTCCTGTTGTTGCCAACCTAAACCTATGCCTTAAAGTGCAGGGATATAAAAAATGCGCAGTTTCAGTACAAAACAAACAAACAAACAAGAAAAAACAGTCTCACCAGTCTCAAACATAGATTTTCTTTGCACTAGTTAGAGAATTAATGACATTCAGACTAGAACTGCACAGATTATTGGAAAGAACTTACTATTTGAGGAACTACCAGAGGATCCTTCATGTTGTGATTTAATAAATAGGAAGCCAACACAAACAAAGTAATTTGGCTGTTCTTTGATCAATGAGTCTGCAGTGTATAAATGGGAATGAAAACCAGGATCTTTGGCTTTGAGCCTAGCTCCTTCCTCAACACCCAGTTGAAGACATGGTAAACCCATTCATCTGAGCATGCACAAGTCTTCCAAAGCTGGCATTATTTACATGGCTGTGTTCTCCTTAGAGGAAGGGTTCTCACAGCAGCCTTTTCTTCCTGGATATGATCCCAAGTTGTATCATTAGCAGATGACACCATTTTCTTTTCTCCTCCAGAGAACTGATGGGTTAGAACCTAAGTGTGATCGTTCACTGGAGACCAGAACCTGTGATCTGCATTAAATGTGATGCAATTCCTTAAGTTCACGCCTCCTTACAGTGAAGCAGCTTTGTATTAAAGACAGAATATCATTGGTGGTGTTCCAGGATTTACTATGAACTCTTGCCACTTCACACTCCTTTGGAGGGCACACCTGAACTTGTCTCTTGTTTTCTTGTCTAACGAATGTGTTTTTCCTGAGAGGCTTTGATGCCAGGTTCTTTCTCACCCTTAGCTACGCTTTAATGTGTTATCTGTCAAGTGCAACCAATAGAGATTTTCAGTGCCATTAAATTAGCTGGGCAGTGGTGCCATGAAGCAATGGAAACCTTTGTGTTTTAGTTTTAAAGAGGCTCCGTTGAGGGAAAAACGGTGGTCCTAAATTTTAATTGGCCTGTGGCCTTATGGAGTAAGGTCTCCTATTTGCATGGTATCAGACTTGACTTTAAATAATGTACTATATGAAGGTGAGTGTAGCTGAATGGTCATAAGAGCTGTGTTTCTGAGGCTCAATGTGTCTAAGGAGACTATTGCACTAAGAATACGGAAAAGCAAGGTTTTCAAAACCTGTGTTCAGAGTGGACTTCACCAGTGTTTTTAAGCTATTCCTAGCCCACCAGGATACCCAAACACACATGGTCAAATACCTCCTAGACCAACAGCTCAATTTGGAATTCCAAATTTGGAATTTGGAGTTTTATGTAGCATAATATCTGCTTCTCACAGGAATACACACACACACACACACACACACACACACACACACATGCCTAGGGGTTAGTTGTTAAGACTGAAAAGAGAGTGATCTTTTGGGAATTACCCTGAAATTTCTTGCTTTAGCTAACTAGCATGACAACCAAGGCCAACTTCAACCTTTTATAACAATGACCATGATTAACAGTTCTGCTGTTATTTTCATTCAGGATAGCTCCATCTTCAGAGCAAACATGTGCCGACTTGAGCCTATGCTCGGGAGTGTGATAAATACTCAGAGAAGCTCGACTCTGCATTAATGAATGTGTTGCATTATGCTCGGTTAGTAGTCTGTTGGCAATCGGAACGCTTCTGGGTGTCACTAGATCCGGATTTAGCGTTTGTGACCTTTGAAGGATAGATAACAGAAAGAGGGAGGAAGACACATCTTACTGTGCAGACAATGCAGACAAAGCACACTGGGAGACAGGTTGCCAAAAGCTCTTGGTTTCATCACATAAATCTCTTTGCCACAGAGGGAGAGGCTGGAAAAATCATAGTAATTCATGGGTACAGGCTTTAATTGAGTATTTTTCTGGGGTGCTGTTGTGGATCGGTAGAAGGGAACAATCTTATTACAAAGAGTAATGCTCGTATATTTGGGGTAAAAGTATATGATGAGTAGTCATGCATCTGCCTGTTATAAAATAACAAAACAAAACAAAACCAGGAACATATTCCTTTGTGCACAGTTACAGAAATGCTGTTTGGTTCTGCTAATTCTCTTTTGAACTACATACAAACACTAAGATACAAATCTGAAACTTTGAATGGCTCTGTTCTCTATTATAGTAGAATAAATCAAAAGAAAATACTTTCCTGTATATCTTTTTTTTTCACGAGCGTTCACTGTGGGGCTTGGGGAAGGTTCCTTCTGAGTAACTAGACATGGTTGTGTAACGATGGTAACAAAATAGGCAGCGACAGATCCTGCAGCCAGATTTGCTGTGGTATTTCTGGGGTGGGGAGTGAGGTTCAAATGGAAAATCCAAGTAGAAAATAACTTTGGGCTGCTGGCTCTCATTTGTGATGTGTTACAAGTAACAGAGCTTCCAGGCTGCTATTTTGTTTCTGATAATGATGTGCCGGTCCATCTCCCAGCCCTGTGATGGACTCTTTTAGTTATTACTACTCCCAGTTATTCCTGTGGTATAAAAGTCACTAAAATCCATCCACAGGCAGAGACCAAACCCCAAACGTGGGAGCTTTAAAAATTCAATGAAACGGGGTAGCTGTGTCAGAGATGCAGAGCGACAGAAAATCCCTTAGAAAGTGATTTCTTTGTGTTCCCAGTGCTGCAAGTAGCCCGCACACCTGCCCGTAATAGGTGTCCCTGGGACTGTTTTAAAGAACAGAAGCCTCATTGCCCAGGGCCGTCCCTAAATAGAGCCCCCGGAGACAACACCTGAGCACTGGCTCAGACTCCACAAAGTGCCCAGGGTCTCATGGACACAAAGCCTGCTGGCAAATAACACTTAACATGCAAATCAAACAGCTTGTCCGTTTTACCTCCGAGGACCTTGAAGCTAGGACTGGAATTAAAGAGAGTATGCGACTAACTTTTCTCTGCATTGATAAAAATAGCCAAGAACTGGGAGTAATTTTTTTTTTCTCACATAGTCTAATAACAATGCAATACCTGGAGAAATCAGTGGTTTCGGCATCTTGAAAACTGTGACGATGATAAAACAGAAGAAAGCAGATTTTTATTATTAAAAGACTTGCAGTTTAGCAGGTAAACATCAGCTGAACCGAAGTCATGAAGGACACAGTCACCATTTCTATTTCTTCATAGAAGGCAGAACATTCTAGACACTAGAATGTCTAGTCTCAATACCTGGGGGATGAAATACTTGGAAGTGGTCCCAGTGGGTCTATGGCAAAGTATAGTATTTAATTATGGTGTGCAATACTATTTTCACTTACATTTATTCAACTCTCACTAAATTATTCTAAACCAATAAGCACTGTATTTGTGTTGCAAGCAAGCACATTAAAATATTAATTTTATTTTTCCCAAGCAAGTTAACAATTCCTTAATATTTTCATGATTCGAGGTGTTTTTATAGATCCTAAAGCAAAATAGTACATGGAGTCTGATTTTCCATGCCTTTTGCAAAGCTCTGAGTTCTTTGAAGAAATGCTGTTGATGTCTTAGAGGAAAGAGTAGGGGCGTCTGAGATTGGCAGAAGCAACCTCCTGCATGCTGCAGTATAGCAAAGGATGCTTGCAAACTCTGGAAGAGGAACCATGAAATGACTGCAACTGAACTGAGGGTCAGACTTCAACGTATTTAAAGAAAAGACATTTACTATTTTCCTATCTACCAGATCTTACAGGGGCAGCCATGCCTTCCCTTTGTCCCGTGTCCTGCAAATACACCTTCTGTATATGTAAATGGAGACTGTATATGTAAAAAGCACCTCCAGTAATATGTAAATGGAAATTCTGCCTTAGTTTCCTGACCACCCAGACCTGAATAATCACACAGAAATTATATTAATCGCAACACTGCTTGGTCAACAGCTTAGGCATATACTTACCTAGTGCTTATATCTTAAATTAACCCATTTCTATTAGTCTATGTATCACCACAAGGATGTGGCCTACCGGCAAGTTTCTGACATCTTTCTCCTTTGGTAGCTACATAGCGTCTCCTTGACTCTGTTTATAGTAATAATTTGCAGAAGTCCGTTTACTAGACTGTAAGCCTCAAGCAAATAACAAATAGCAAGCCAATGCCCCCAGCTTCAGACTCACCTTTGTGACATTGGGTCTGCTTTTCTTTGTCACACGTTCACTTTGTCCCATCGAGTTACTTTCTTTTAAAAAAATGTTTAGTGAAATACTTTGGTTATTTCTTTTACTTTTGGGATTATACTATAGCTGCACCCCCCCCCCCCATCTTCTGTCTCATATACCTCTTCTTGCTCACTTTCAGATTCATGGCTTCTTTTCTTCATTATATACATATATAAATATATACTCTCTCTCTATATATATATATATATATATTATCTCTCTCTCTCTCTCTCTCTATATATATATATATATATACACACACACACACACACACACACACTAAATATAACCTGCTCAGTCAGTATAATGTTACTTGTATGTATACTTTCAGGGCTGATCATTTAGTATTGGGTAATGAATTTATACGATCTTCCCTGGGGAAGACAATTTCTCCCATTCTCAGCATTCCTTAGCCACGCGTAGTTCTCTGTGTAGAGTGGAGGCCTCATGAGCTCTCCCCATCCACTTTGTATGTCTATTGCTGTCCTTGTTTGGCTCGTGTTTAGGCAGTCATGTTGGTGAGACTTTATGGGTGTAGCTTCTGACATTTGTAGGAAACACAATTTCACAACAGACTCCCTCATCCTCTGGCTTTTGCAGACATTCTGCTTCTTCTGCAGTGATCCCTGAGCCCTACCTGTGAGAGTGGTTTTGTAGACGTATGCACAGGGACTGGGCTCCACAACTCTGTATTTTGATTGGCTGTGGTTCTCTGTAATGGTCTCCATCTGTTGCAAAGAGAAATTTTTTCATGAGAGGTGAGAAATATACTTACCTGGGGGTATAAGGACAAATATCCTCCAAGATCCATGGCTTCACTAGCCCTGAGTAGTTGGCTAGGTTGCCAGTACCAGGCATGGTTTCCATCTAGTTTAGTGAGCTCCAAGTTCAATTAGAGACCTGTTGGTTACCACGTAGGGAGGTCCTCCACTACTGCACCATAAGGCTTATAGTGCCATACTGATCTTTGTTGTGGTTTATAGGTAGCATAGCTGGGTATGACTGTGGTTGCTTCCCTCCTTTGGAACTTTGCATGGTGCATTCTTGTAGCATGAAAGCTAGACCTTAGCTAAGAGGCATTCAGGTCAGTTCCACCTCTTGGGCTCCAGGCCCTATTTCTGAAGTTCATGATGTCTTTATCAATAGGGACTTAAGTTCCTCCTCTGGGGTGCAACCAAGGGCAGAAGCAATATAATAAAATTCTGTAAGTTTTAAAAGCCTCCTAAGCAACCCTAATCAACAATTCAGAAAAGGGGGTTCTCATGTCTGGTATTAGGGGTTTAGATAAGTATTCTTTGGCTCTTGGAGGGACTCTTGTTATCCCAAATGAAAGATTATTTAAACTATTTATATATATTTATATGGAGATTTACATTATTATATTTCTAATGTATAGTTAATAGTATGATTTCTTAGTACTTTCTCAGACACCTTTACTGTCCTTTTACTTCCCTGTCTCCTCCTATATTTATCTCTCTCCATCATTCCTAAATAGATCTCCTTTCTCCTTTCTCCTTTTATCTGGATATTCCTCTCTCTATCACTCCCCTGCTCTCCCCAACCCAACGATGGCCCCTGTTTATTTTCCACATTTCTGTAGTTACTCCTATATATATATATATACTCAATTCTGAAGATTTTGAGTTAGGAGGCTCCAGTGAGAATGGGATGTTTGACGTTTGCCTTTCTGGGCTACTTCACTCAGTTATAGTCTTTTCTAGCCCTACCCATTTATATGCCAGGTTCATGATTTCGGCTTTCTTTGCAACTGAATAATATGTCATTGTGCACATGTACCACATTTTCACAGTTTATTCAGGGATTGAAGAGCATCACGGTTGTTTCCTTTTCCTAGGTACCGTGAATAGCGCGGGAATGAACATGGCTGAGGGAGAATCTGTAGAGTAGGATGTCAGGTCCTTTGGGTGTATGCAAAGGAGTGGCATAGCTGTGTCATATGGTAAACCTAGTTTCAGCATTTGGAGGATACTCCAACCTGATTTCTTTAATGGATGTACCAGTTTGCAATCCCAATACAGCAAATGAGGTTTCCCTTTTACCTGCCCCTCCTTAGACTTAGCTGACATTTTATTGATCTTTGCCATTCTGACTGGGGTAAGATGAAATATCAAAGTTATTTTGATCTGCCATATCTCAATTGCTAAGGATGACGAACATTTTTTTCCCCGATATTTCTCATTCATTTTTTTTCCCAGAGAGCTGACTGGCTTTTAAATTCTGCCAACAGGAAAGCCAGAGGAGATAGAAAACGGAGGGCTACTTTTACGCTGACTGCTTTTTCTTCTTATCAGGGTCATGCTTGTAAATTTCCTGTATTTCAGGTGATTCAGTCAGTCTCCCGGGAGCTCTTGATTTTTAATTTGCAGCCTTTCAACTTGCAAAACTGACACTGTGCCTGCCAGAGACCCCAGCACCAGCCAGCCAAGCCTTCCTTCCTGAAGATCTGGTTACCAAGGCAGTAACTCCTCCAGTGAACTGAGATACACTAAAATCTATGGCCTGGCCTCTTCTAGAGCTGTCCATATCTGCCTTCCTAATGCTGCAACCCTTTAATACATGTTCCTCATGTTGTGGTGACCCCACCACCATAAAAAATAATTTTTATTGCTACTTCTTAACTGTAATTTTGCTACTGTTAAGAATCATAATGTAAATATCTGATATGCAGGGTATCTGGTATGCAACCTCCATGAAAGGGTAGTTCAACCCCCATAGGGGTCACGACCTACAGATTGAGAACCACTGCTCTAGAGGTTCTGAATTTCAGAATTCTGAGTCTCATCTTCAAGGTGATAAGTTTGAGAAAACTTACTAGAATGATATTTTATTTGTGTCTTAATAAATAAAGCTTGTGTGAAGAACAGAGTGCAGAGCTAAGCCACTAAGGGCCAGGGAGTGGTGGCTCGTGCCTTTAACCAGAGGACTCAAGGCCACCCTGGGCTACAAAAGATTGAATAGGTCTAAAAGAGGAACAGAGCTCACACAGAGGTAATCCCAGCACTCGGGATCAGCCATTAATCCCAGAACTACAGAGGTGGAGACAGGAGTGATAGGGTTGGTGGAGAAAGGAATGCAATGCAGGAGGAGACAGTTACAGGCTGAGGTTGGTGGAGAGATTTCAGTCTACAGTCTTGTTGAGGACAGATGGCTCCTTTGTCTGAGCCTTGGTAGAGATAAGAAATCTCTAGTAGTTGGATGCTTTGCTTTTCTGATCTTCAGCTTGAGCCCCTGCTCAATCTTAATCGACTGACCTGAGAGATGGAGATAGTAACGTGTTTACATGGCAATCTTGCCACGACTGTTAAAAGGGCAAAATTCTGGACACCCAGTAAGCTCAGTCAGTGGGCACTCTTTTTATTTCTATAAAAGGGACTACATTCAGAAAGAGGATGTTTGCACAGCATACAGCATTGAAGGAAGAGAAAGGGAGACAGGAAGTGAGGACCGTTTAGGAAAACAAGAGAAAGCTGAGAGTGTTTAGGAACGCATAGAAGAGTGGAGGAGGTGGTACAGGGAGGCATTTGAACAGAGGAAAGGAGAGTGATCTCGTCTGTAGTGAATAAAATAAACTTCTAACAAAGTGATAACAATGAATTTCATTTTGTCCCTTGTCCACTTGAAGAAAATGGTGACATCATCATTCCACGCCTAAACTCATTCAGCTTATGAGAAGCGAGTTTCCAAACAGCAGACATTGCCTCATGTTAAGCTGCTCCTGTTAGAAGATTTTCTGAAGATTACATACTTCATTACTTTCTTTTTGTCTTTCTATTGGCATAGACTTTTTTTTATAGTAGATAAACAACTTCATTCCTTGAGAGTATAAAGATGTTCCTTAACTCTTCCTGAAATTCTCTCTTTCTTTTTCTCTTCAGTGTTAACAGCCCATGCCCTTAAACATGAATTTTTGTAAAATTTCTGTTATATCACTGATTTGTATGGTAAAAGTATAAAACTTGCATTTGTTCCAATTGAGAGTCTCTTATCGTGTGGAAATGACAGGCTGCCACTTGCCTGTAGACTCACAAACCCGTAATTGGACTGAGTTCATGTCGTTTGATCTTTGTCCAGGTATATTTTCTAGTGTTTCTAAGTTATGCTGGTTGCCGGATATAAATCTGTCAGCACCCAGAGAATGTGTGCTATAGAGCTTCAGCCTGGTACCTGCTTCCTGTCTTCAGACATGGGCTCATTTGGACAAACCAGATACCACATGCTATCCTTGACAAATAAGCTGAGGGGTGGATAACGTTAACTTGAGCAGGCCTATAACTTCCATTTTGTTTTTGAAAATTTACAACACTGCATTTGCCATAACAAACACTTTTGTATCATTAATCTTGGGCACCATGAATGTAATTCCAGGTGCCTATGATTTATAAGGACAGATCAAATGGGGAACACACACATACACACCTCCTATAAAATAAACCAAAATTCACATTTATTTCTGTCTATATATGTACAAATATGTATATACATGCATGCTAGATGTGCTTTTACAAGTACATTTGTATCAAATGTAGACGTTGGATTTTTGCGTTGCACATTTATGCCTTCCTCTTTACCCACCCATTGATTATTTCTCTCTGAGATAATTAATTGTACCCCATTAGAAAGGGCAGGAAAGATGTTTTAACTGATCTGCTCTTCCCTATAGGCAGATAAACTACTGTGCTCATGTTCACAGACAATTCTCTCAACTTAGTGCATGGATTATTACCTTGTATAATCCCAGGAGCCACAAGGAAGTTATAGTTCATGGGTGCTCATCACTAGTGTTACTGATATTGAGGACTAGGAGTCAGTCAGATCCCTGATCGACAGAAAAGAGAGGGACACAGATAGATAGTAAATAGATAATGAAGCAATGGCTTCTTACTTCTTCTCATTCTCCAGACTTGAGACCCAGGCTCGGCAGGCTTTTGCTCCTGCTGGCGGGGACTCCAGGCAAGCAGACCAACCTGAGGAGTTTAATGTCAGAGTAGGGCATGTTTGTCTTCAGCCTCCACATCTTTGTTAGAACTGACTAGCCCTAATTTAGGGGAGGAAGGCTCTCTGCTCTCAAAGATGCTTAAGGATGCTTAATCACGCCTCAAGGAGAGATTAGATGCTAGCTTCCCAAATCTGCTGTCCGCTTTGTGTGAGATCTCTCTGTGCATGACTTGTTGTGTGATTGGGTTTCTTCATGTCTCATATGCTATCTGTTTGGACTCTGCCACTATCTGTTACTTTCTAGGTGTTTCCTGCCTTTTAATTCGTTAACTAGCAGAGACAACAAATCCATCAGGACCCTTTTCTGTGTCCTTGCCTACTACACAGAATATTAATCCTTACCCCCTTTGTTTGTAACCATGTGACTAACCCAGTACAATGAAAACCAAGAAGAGACAAGTTCTGAGCTTGATTCTTCAGCCCCTGTTCTACATAAGAGGGGATCGGCTGCAGCTGGATAAAATAATGGAGCAATTGAGATGCCTGAGATTAAAGGAGCCTGAAGTGCTGACCCAAGACCAGAGGACAGGTTTTCACAGTTTAATAGGAACGGGTTCTGTGAGAGTTGGCAGCTATTATCATAGTAAACCGAACCTAGTCACCGATACTATATGTTCAGTGGGTTAGGAAGGGCAGAGGCTACACATACATACATGTTTATAGTTTCCCATATCCATCTTCTCATTCAGTCATCAAAACAGCATTTGAAGTTGGCACTACCATAAAGGTAATCTGCAGATTTAATGTCTCTGAGAAATGAAATAGTCCTAGGTAGACAGTCGCTAACATGGCAGACCAGGGCAATGGCAGGGTTCAGTGCCCATGCTCTTTGACTTTCTGGTTCATATATTTCAACAGTATTCACTAGGAAAATGGAGGGGAGCCAGGTAATGGGACCAGGCATTGAAATCTTTTGTCAACAGCACAATTGTCCTGCATTTCCCCAAATCCAGTGAGAACCAATCGTTGTTTGATGTCTTGGCAGATAGTTATATACTAAATCCAACCCAGGGAAGGACATCATTTTACTGATCTTTTGAAATTTAAAATGTTCTGCTATTGCAATAACGTGAGAAAATGTAACAAAAAGCAGAATGCTTGGCTGATGGTTAATAATGCTGTATTGTGCTCTTAAAAACGTGTTGTTTCGCCACTTACGCCACACTCTAAGATCATTCACAAATAAATACCCATTTAGAAGCCTTTAGCTTAGCCTTTCAGGAGAAATCAGGCTAAAGCATGCAGGTAGAATTCTGTTAAAATCACAATATTATATAAACAGAGTAAGAAATCAAAGAGTCAAGCCTATAGAACTATAATGCCTGTCTAAATTTAAAGAATATACACTTCTTAAAACCACCTTTAACAATATATTCTGAAACTCTCTCTCTCTCTCTCTCTCTCTCTCTCTCACACACACACACACACACACACACACACACACAGTTCAATACCTTTAGTGTGGGAGAAATGAAAACGAATTTGTAAGTGAACTGGAGTCAAATGATGATATCAAGTTTAAATCTGAAAAATTACTGAACTCAAAAAAGAAAATAAGGTTAAATATGTCTTATGTTATAAATAAATTATTTTACTTCAAGAAAACAAAACAATGACTCTTCTGTTTCTATATTGTGAAATACCTTAAGGAGTATAAAATTTAAGTGAAAGCAATTGTCCTATTGAGAAAACACTCAGATACCCAAATATACATGTTCTTAGCTCCACAGTTGAGCTGCTCTACCAAGTGCTGGTGATGTCTATTAACCCTGACTGTTTGGTGTAGGAGGTCCTTCTGTATTTCTATTGCTTTCATTGGTTAAATAAAGAGACCGCCTTGGCCTTTTGATAGGGCAGCCCTTAGGTGGGCATAGTAGACAGAACAGAATGCTGGGAAGAAGGAAAGTATGGCAGACGCCATGATTCTCCTGCCCAAGACAGATACGGACGCAGGTTAGACTCATGCCAGTAAGTCACAGTCAAGTGGTGACACAGATTTGATGGAAATGGGTTGAACAGGATGTGAGAGTTAGCCAATGGGGAGCTGGAGCTAATGGGCCAGGCAGTATTTGGATGAATACAGATTTATGTGTGATTATTTCGGGGGTTAAGCTAGCCAGATGGTGGGACACATCCCACTCTTCCTCCTACAACTATTGTATATATTTTGATTAGTTTCCAAGTGGATTTTGAGGGACCACACAACTTATGGCTTAATACATCCTAGTGGATAGATACAAATGATCGTGAAGGCAACATGAAACTGATTCTTCTGGGGGAAAAGCACTCCTCAAGTTCTGTTTTGCTTCAGTTCCCTTTCTATGATTGATATGGTGGACATTTCCCTGTGTCTTGGCCAAGTTACTTCAGTGATCCCCTCTTCTCACCTCTTAGCTGCTTTTAGGAGCCATGAGTCTTCCTGAAAACTCCCCTGCCTTGTGGTAACCACACTTCACAAAGCTTTATGGCACATCAAGTTCTCTTCCCCGAAATGGAAGTCTTGCTACATTCATCGTGAGAGCTGTCGGCTTGCTCTGTGGAATTGAAACTTCCCATTTTCATCTATCCCAACAACTAGCAGGTCACACAGAGGCCAAGGAAAAATCAACAGAAATAGTTGCAGCTGAAAAACTTCTGTGACTGTCGCTGCCGAATTTAGCAAGCAAAAAGGAGGCACTTCCATGCTATCGGGTTTGTATAATTTTCAATTTTACCTCTGCCTGCCATATTCAGCGTGGCGATTCAAAAAAGTCAATGCAATTCATATATTTATATTAAAAGTAGACTCTAAATATTCTCACTGAATATTCTATCTTTTCTAAAGAGTGTGAAATTCAGATATAGATATCTGTGACCTCTGGCCTCTTGATATTCATTTGATCAAAATATGAAAAAAAATAAAACTACTGGATATGATTGCAGTTCCTGAAAGGCATCAGAAAAACAATCTAAACCTTATAAAAAGTTATTAATGTGCTGGATGTTCTTACAAAAATTAGCTCATAGTTCATGGTTACTTTCCCTCTGAAGAGGTTCCTTGAGTTGTACATGAATTGTAAAGATTGTCTGCTATTTAAAACCCTCTAATTAGAGGCTTCCTGGCTCTGAGTTGGTGATCATGTTATGATGAGCAGTGTGACTCCAAGCTATCTCCAAGTGCTTTGACTTATACCCCAACACTGGCTTCCCTAACTGCTTTCCCTCATGATGTGGATTAATCAGTACTTTGTTGAAAGAGAGAGAAAGAAGGAATGACAGACAGAGAGAAGGGGTTGATTTCTAAATCAACCCAGCGCTACATCCTTGTTGGTCTATTCCATATAGAAAGCACTATCGACTGTTCTAGAACACTGTTATCATTATTAAAAACTACGTATATATTTTTCAGCATAAGCCTTTCATTTACCCACTTTGCTGATAGTGAAGTTTGTATCATTTATATATTTTAATCTCAAAACCCTACAAAAGTTAATTATATTAATCAAAGTATATTTTTTCCTTGTTGTGTTTCAGATCAAACCCAGGGCCTTGCATATGCCAGGGGAGTTGCTCTACATTGAACAACATCCTTACCTAAAATTTGTTTATTTAAATTATATTAGAAGGCTGTCACTCTGATTCACTTTTTAATTCTGCCTTTGACATAGATTTTGATAGTCTATTGGTCAGTGAAATTTGCCAAAGAACTTAGTTTTCAAAACTTAAAAATTTTAAATCTGTGTCTTAGTTTTCTTTCTTTCTTTTTCTTTTTTTCTCTTTGCTTTCTTGCTTTCTATTGCTAAATAAACACCATGACCAAAACCAACTTTGCAAAGAAAGGGTTTATTCTCGCTTGCTTACAGCTGTAATCCATCATGAAAGCAAGTCAGGACAAGAACTGATAGCAGGAACTTGGAGGCCAGAACTGAAGCAGGGGACATGGACAGAAGCTGCTTACTGGTGCTCTTCCCATACCTTGCTCAGCCTGCTTTCTTATATAATCCAGGACTACCTTCCCAGGGTTGGCCCCACCTTAATGGGCTGGGTCCTCTCACATTAACAGTTGATAAAGAAAATACCTGGCAGACTGACGTTATAAGTTTTAGATTGTTTTTCTGATGCCTTTCAGGAACTGCAATCATATCCAGTAGTTATACTTTTTTCATTTTTTTTAATCAAATAAAGAGGCCAGAGGTCACAGATATCTATATCTGAATTTCACACTCTTTAGAAAAGATAGAATATTCAGTGAGGATATTTAGAGTCCACTTTTAATATAAATATATGAATTGCATTTACTTTTTTGAATCACCATGCTGAATATGGTAGGCATATTCTGATGAGGGAATTTTCTCAACTGAGGATCGCTCTTCACAAATAACTCTGGCTTGTGTCAAGTTGACATTCCAAGAAATGCATATAATGTACATAGCTCATCAACCCCTCCATCACTCTATTTTCCCTCCTCTTTTTCCTTTCCTCCCCCCTAGTGATTATCTGAACTACAGTGAAGATTGATTCCCAGCACAGAAATCTGAGAAACAACTAGCTTGAAACAGGATCACGCAGCTCCCCACTGACATCTTTTGATTTGATCGTGCTCGGCAATATCCCAATATCTGACAAGCCTTCTGGATATTCACATGTATCAATATGGCCAGAGTTCACAGAAGGTGGCTTCATTCTTGCTACAGATTGGAAAGGTATTTAGAAATAAACATGCGAAATAATAACACATGAAACACAAAATAACTGTTTGCTAGATTTTTAACTGAGAATGTAGAAATATTTACTTGCCCAAAGTCCAAGTCTTTCAGAGAACTTGTGGTGAGTCTACTAGTATCAAAGTCAAATTAAGTATTTGAGTTTGGTATACTATGATTAATGATGCTGGAAGGATTGTGTCTGGGATTTTCAACCTCTGTGCTGCTAACACTGTGGGCAGGATCATCCTTTGTTTTTCTGGACTGCCTGTGCACTGTAAATGTGCTTACCAGCACCCCTGATTTCTGTCCAATAGCTACATGCAAACATCTTGTATTGGAGTCAGTATTACCATGATGAAACAATAGGAGCAAAAGCAAGTTGGGGAGAAAGGTATTTGGCTTTCACTTTCACTTTGTGGTCCATCTCTGAAGAAGTCATGACAGAGTTCAAACACAACAGGAACCTGGATGATGGAGCTGGTACAAAGGCCATGGAGGAGAGCTGCTTACTAGTTTGGTTCCTATGACTTGCTCAGCCTCTTCCTTATAGAACCCAAGACCACCAGCCCAGGGATGGCTCTCTTACATCAATCACTAATTTAAAAATATGCCATACAGGCTTTCCTGGAGCCTGATCTTATGGAGTCATTGTCCCTATTGAGTTTCACATCTCTTAATGACTCTAGAGGAAGGAAGGATTCTAGGAACCACAGCGGTAAAGAACATCCCAAAAAATCCCACAGAAACAACTAACCTGGCTCATAGGGATTCACAGAGTCTGAACCAACAACCAGGGATCCAGTGTGGGACTTGCCTAGGCCCTCTATATACATGTGACAGTGGTGAGCTTGATCTACTTGTGGGACCCCTAACAATGGAAGCAGGGCTGTTCCTAATGCTTTGACTGGCCCTTGGGAATCTGTTCCTCATACTGGGTTGCTTTCCTCAGCCTTAATAGAAGAGAAGGTGTTTAGTCGTACTGTAACTTAATATGCCTTGCTTTGTTGATACTTATGGAGGCCTGCCCCTTTCTGAATAGAAACAGAAGAGAGAGGGAAAGTAAGGGGAGAGAATGGGAGAAGAGGAGGGAGGGGAAACCGTGGTAGGAACATAAAATTAAAAAAAAAAATTTAGCCAGTACATTGATACCACTGGCTGTGAGAAACCACAGTGTCTCTGACATTTAATATGGATTTTGAAAGTGGTATTTCCTCCTGGTTGAAAACTACTGGGGTTTAAGAAATATACTCTTAGAAAAAGAATTTTTCCAAGAAAGAAATTTCTCCATCTCTTGAGTTTGCCTGTCTTCCCTCCCAATGTGGTTCTCAGGAACTGTTTTTGCTGTCTATTGAAGTGGAGGAAAAGATACATTGAAATCAAAATTTGGATTTGTGTCTCAGGAAACACAAGTGTACAAATGGATATGTTAGTATTTGTTGTTTTTCATCAAAGATCTTGTGAACCCCAAGTTGGTTTGAAACTCTTTATAAAATTGGGAGAAGAGGGTAAATAGGATGAAAACATGTTGTTGATTAATTTTAAAAGAACTAAAATAAACCACAATTTTAAAATATTAAGGACTTATTTTTATTTTAATTATACGTATGTGCTTGTGTGTGTGTGTGTGTGTGTTAGGATGTATACATGAGATTATCAGATCCCCTGGAGCTAGAGTTTAAGGTGGATATGAGCTGCCCAGTAGGGGTGCTGGGAAGCTAACTTAGCAGGAGCAGTGCTTGCTCTTAACCACTAAGCCATTTCTTCAGCCGGCCAGCTTTGAGTGCTTGATCTTCTTGTTTCTGTCTCCAGTCCTCCTTTTAGCCAATTTTTAATGTGTGTTTTATTTTTGCATAGGCTAAATAAGTGGCTCTTCACTGGAGAATATGAAGAAGAAAACTTCATAAAAGAGAAAATATAGAGTAAGACTTCGTGGATAGAAGTATTCAAAACAACCCAGAAAAAAAAAACTTAATATCATCTTTCAGATGGGTATGTTTAGCCCAATCTAGAGTAGACTCAAGTCACATGGAAGGCAACTGCTCACTTTCAAGGAATTAAATCTTGGAGTTCTTTTGACAGGTTATATCTTAAGATTTAATTGTAGACAGGATAAAAATTAGAAATCTAAGTATCCCACATGCCAGCTCAACTCAGCTCTTACCATTTCACACTACTTTGTGAGGGCGCCATCTCCTATTATCTTCATGGTGCAGTATTTTCCCATAAACACATGTAAGAGTATTTTTAGATAGGACCCTATAGCATGTGGGTGTAACAGATTGCAAAGCTAGAGGGAGTAGGAAGAAATGATTATTTCAAGGGAATTTCACATCTGTGGGATCTAGCAGGCGTTATATGGACACATACATTATTTCCACTGTCTGGCTCTATCTATGTGTGAAACTCTCCCGCCCCCACCATCTCCCACTCCCAATATCCCTGTCAGATAATTTGGCGTTGACACCACACTCTTGAGAATATGATTTACCAACTATTTAAGGAACAGGTGAATTTGGCTGCAGAGGTATTCCTTTAGGAGATATTCAGTTCATAGTTTGCATATATTTTGACTGTGTCCCCAGAGATACTAACCTCAGGGAGTGAGACAAAAGGAGGCGCAGCAAGAGCCTGCGTTTTAGTAATGGGCAACCGGGTTCCTAAAAGAAATATTAGACAAGCACCGCCTTCCCCAAGACTCACAGGACCCTACCTTCTCTATTCCCTTCAAGCTGTTTTACCAACTATAGTAACCACACCATGCATTGGATCCTAAAGCCCATTCATTTTGTTAATGAAGCATTAGTATCTTAACTAATATGTCTGTATTTATCCTGTACAATAGTGTCTGCTAATTGCCAAACTGCTTTAAGTTAAGTTCTTCATAGTCCGTGCATTGACAAAGACTTAGTAGTATGTCTGTCTGAGTGCCTGTGTCTAAGTTATTCCATTTTAGCAAAATGTATTCCACATTTATCTATGATTTTATAAATGAAGATTTTTCTTTCTTGTTTTTGAATAGATAAAATAATATGCTTTTGTGTATGTGTGTGCATGCATGCTTCTGATTGGCTATTATGAATAATGCTATAATAAGAATATGTGGGCAGATCTTTTCTGAGATACTGGCTTCATTTCCTTTGGATACAAATCTAGATGTGGCATCAGATAATAGTGCAGTTGTGCAGTTTAATCTTTGAATATATATCAAAGAACCTCTACTCAATTTCCATAATTGCTGTAAATGACTTAGAATTTTACTACTTACATAAAAAATGCTTCTAGATTTTTAACCAACACTATTCACCTTTCTTAACATCATGTTTGTTGATCGGAGATGCACCCTACCAAAGATTATTTTAAAATGACATCCAGAGTTTTGCTTTCTCTCAACTAATCCTGTTTGCCCCATGCAAATACTAAATAATCCATTGATGTGGGATTCCCCTCTGTCTGCCACGAATACCAATGATTAATGAATAAAGCTGCTTTGGCCTGCAGCAGGGCAGAATTGCGTAAGGTGGGGATTCCAAGAAGATAGAGGAGGAAAGAAGGCATAGTCAGGGAGATGCCATGTAGCCTCCAGAGGAGAAAGACACCCGCACACTGGTACAGGTAAACGACGAGACTTGTGGTAAAATATAAAGTAATGGAAATGGGTTCATTTAAGATACAAGAGCTTAAGCGATTGGACAAGCAGTGATGTAATTAATACAGTTTCTGTGTGATTATTTGGGGTCTTGGAAGCCGGGAAATGAACAAGTAGCCTCTGTCTACAATCGACATTTGGTTTTAAACATTAGTCATTTTTAAATTATTTATTATTATTATTTAAGAGTTTCACACATGCATAAAGGTGTTCTCCATTTATTCTTTCCCCCAGTTTCTCCTTTATCCCCCACTTACCACTGTTTACCAAAATTATATGATGTTTCTCTACAGCCCACTGAGCCGTTTTAGTGCTGAAAACACATTTTATAGCACGGAACACGAGTAGCTTCCTATAGACTACTTTGAAGTAAACAGACCCTTCCGCCCCCAGAAGTCCTAAGTTGCTAATAGCTCTTCAGATAGGAGTGGTATTTCAGGAACCCAACCCCTGTCTACAGTGATCCCGGAAGCCTTGGAGGATGTATGTGATATAGAGGTTCCATTTAAATCTTAGCAATCCACAACCCCTTATTCTTTGCACATTGCTCCGTGGTGGGTCTCTGTATTAACCACCATCTGTTGAAAAGAGACACTTCTGTGATGAGAGCTGAGAGATGCACCAGCCTGTGGGTGAGAAAATAAGAATTTAGGAAGGGGAACTGTGTATCACGAACTCTATCAGTATAATAGTATTAGGTTTTGCTTTAGCCCCTATGACTTAACTTTTGACTCTATTAATGGTGTCTATTCCATAAGTAGACTTTGAGTCCAATCAGAAAGTTGTTGGTTGCTTCTATAATACTCGTATCACTATTGCACCAATGATAATGGTAACTGTCTTTGTTCATAGGTGGGGACTTAATTCATTTTAAATTATGTTCTGGCCACTTTGATTTTTTTTGTCCTGCTTTTTCTTTTTGCCGTCTTTATTTTTTTCTTAATCCTCATTTCGTTATGTTAAATAATGTTTGGAAGTGATAAGGAAAAAATTTTAAAAGAGTAATATGTATGGACACTTACTATCATCTTATCTAAAGTAAGAACAGAGGAGAACGAATATTCCAACAAAGAAAGAGCACAGTCCATGCCGAATCAGATATTCTGATTCATGTAAATATTCAAATATTTAATTGATTGATAAAATGTTTATTAAGATTTCAGGTACTGATGATCCTTAGGAATGAGGAAGGCATTGCAAAGATTATTCTCCCTCCTTGTTGAAAGGACTATCCAGATCGAAGGACAGAGCTTGGCCATTGTTAGATGTTGGATAATTTGTTATGACCAAAGAAAAGTAGAATCAATCTGATATCTTTTAGATTCCCATAAGTATACAATGAGTCTATGGACTTAGAAGAATAAGCATGGTCAGGCTGCTCTCAACGGGAAGGACTGATAGAATCCTTATTGCCTAATAGATATGGTTAAATTCACCAGAGGCAAGAATCTACTAAGAGGCTTCATAATGAAGTCCCAGAATAATAACCAGAGTGGATGCTGAGGTTTGGAGAAATTTATGATCCTTGCAACCTCTGAATCTCATGCATGATATATTTTTATGTAAAATGTTCAATCTACCAAACAGCATGCATGATACATACGAAATATATCAAAGCTATAACGGGTATAATTTGAAACACTAGTGATAGTAACCTCTGAATAGAGAAAATAAAAACTTTTGTATTTTTTCTTGAAGCTCTTCTTTATCTTCTTTAGTGTTTTTCCAATTATTAAAACAATCATATACCAATGGAACATACTTCAAGTTCTTTATATTTATACTTTAAAATCAAGATATTAAGCTCAAATACATTAAGTACTTTCTTGTCTGTGAAAATAATGTGTTTGGATTTTCTGATTGAATGCTTGTTCAGATTAACATTCATCTGGCCATGATTTTAACAGATCTATACCCTTGGAAATATTTTACCATGCATGCGCCCTTGTTTAGAAGCTGCCCAACAGTGAACCCTTGTTTACAGAGGTTGCTTGGTCCCTGCACAAGGACAAGATGAGCTGCTCACTGAGCAAAGATAAAGATCTCTTTGCTTGGCTCAGCTCTCAGTGCCAATGATGCAGTAACTGGAAGCCAAGACAGCAGGAAAATCCATGCTTCTCCCCGTTTCTCACTTTGATAAAGCCAAATGAATCCTTTTCAGTCTGATTTGGAGGGCCTTGGCCGCAGGAGGCAGCAGCCACATACAATGAGAGCAGATTAGGCTGGCCCATCAGGGTGGCAGATAACTGTGCCTGCCTCACCTCCCTTAGAGCCTGGCAGCGTCTGTAGCCAGATTCTCAGGGCGTATGGCTTTCCGTCTCTAAACTCCAGCCCAGTCATTCTCTGCTTCTATTCCAAAAAGGGTGTCAGTTTGGTGGCGGTTGTGATTCTGCACACAGTATTCTAACACTCTACTCCCCAAATGAAAATTTGAAAGTGGCAGAAAGAATAGAAGGAAGAGAATTGGGCCTCTTCAGATTTCATCCCGGAAAAGTTCTGGTTTGTTCCCAGAAATGACAGTCTAGTTCAGGCAGGGTCCTGGACACTTTGAAACTGTCCTTTCTGGTGCTGTAAAGTTCCCACATCCCAGCTTACCCCCAGATCTGTGAGCATTTTGAGGTGTCTACGGAAAGTAAAGGTAATATGAGCATCGCTTTTAAGCCAGTGGTTCTCAACCTTCCTAATGCTGCAACCTTTAATATGGTTCCTCATGCTGAGGTGAACCACCCCTCCCCCTGCCATAGCATTATTTTCATTGATACTTCATAACTGTAATTTTACTACTGTTTTGAATCGTAATGGAAAATCTGTGCTTTTCAATGGTCTTAGGTGACCCCTGTGAAGGGTCATTTCAACCTGGAAAGGGGTCGTGACCTACATGTTGAGAGAACCACTGCCTTAAACACTCTGCTCCTATCCAGCATCCCCAGAAATGCTGGATGCTCCACTGACTTGGAGATAGTGTCATCTTAGACAGTTACAATGTCAATGTCCCAGGAGACATATCAGTCAGCCCAGGAAACCTTCAATTTAGTGACTACCCATGAGTTATCACTGTGACTTGAATGGCGGAACCACTTGGAAGGAAAACATTCCATGTCAAAGAATTCTGAGGTGGCTTCTGAGATAACTGTTCCCCTGGCACAATGCCTCTGTTACTGAATACGCCCGATCTGGAGTGTAATATGGTACCACTTGTATGATGGTGTTACAAATCAGTTGCATTAGCCTAGCAGAGATGATCTGATCAAGTCATCCTTGGAAAGAGCCTCTGCCTTTCTTGGAAAATCATGAGAATGTGATGAGACTTAATGAGAGTCTTGTGGCAAGGGATGCGATCAGGATGACAAGAAGAGTGGGCTCGGAGGGGGATCCAGGCATCAGGTGGCATCAGGCAACACCGTGGATCCAGCGCTCCTTTGTTCTACCTGAGACTCAGGGACTGGGAGACAACCCATTTCTATACTTCAACCTGATAGCCTTGTGATAAACTGCTATAGACTAACAGAACACAGACAAATATCTCATATTTGGTTTTTTGATGTTGACAATGTCCACAAAAATATGGTTTCTCCTTACATACAGTAATGAATGTTCTTGACTTCTGTCTCAAATTCATATATTGAAATTCTAACCCACTAGACTGCCAGTATTAGAAGGTAGGGTGATTGTCATAGGATAGGTGTTGTACAGTCCTGAGGTGTCCCTTGGGTGAGAAGGAAAAGGAGGCAAGAACCAACGATGCAGACACCCAGAACAGGTTGAAACAACAAATTCAGTTTATTTCAGGAAGGGTGTAAGCTTTATATATCCCCCACCCTGCCCGGGAGGGCGATCCCCTGAGCTGACATCTGCTGAGGTGATCACTGTCCATAGGTCCACTGCTGTTATCAAGGTCGGCAGGCAGACCCAGGATGGCTCTACTGCGCATGCACTTAATATCAGTCTGGGCTGGCTCTCGGGCCCATTAAGGCTTAGTCATCCCACAGACAGGGTCATGAGGGCGGAGCTCTTCTGGATTAAACTAGTGCCACATTCAAGGCCTTACACATCTGCCCTCCCTCTGTACGTGTGAAGGTGTAGTCAGAAGGCTCCATCGTTAAACCAGAAAGTTGGCTCTCACTTTGGTGATGCCCTGCCTTGATCTGCACTTCCCAGCCTCTAGAGCTGCAAGAAATACATCTGTATGCTTCATAAATTACCTAGTTTATGATATTTTTGTCATAGCAGCACATATCTTTACGGTTAAAGAAGACTCATTCTTTTTCAAAATAGGATGTTCAATTCTTGGAAAGCTTTAAGGATAAGGCATTGTTTCTCCTAAAATTCAGTTGCAGTTTCTATGCAGTTTTATATATTAATCTTATATTCATCTATGTCGATCTGTACCATTGAAAAATCCCCAATAACTTTTATCATATGCTAGCATTTAAATGGTCAAAGACAGCATCGTGATGTCTACAAGTTTAATATAGTGAGGCTAAGAATATTGATTTGGTGATTTTCAAGGCAGGTCAGTGTAATTTCTCTGATACTCCTGTTTTAATACAAAATTTAAGACTTATTATTAATGTTTGTGTGTGCACATGGTGTATGTGGTGGGGTCATGTGTATCAGAACAAGCATTGGATAACTTTATGGAACTCAGTTCTCTCCTTCTACATCTACGTGGGTTCTGAGATTTGAGCTCCGGTTGCCAGAATTTCACAGTAAGCACCTTTACCCTCTGAGCCACCTCTTTGGCCTTTCGACACTTTTACTGTGCCTAAATTGTCATAAAAGTTATAGTCTAATAAATACAGATCCTATGTTTTTATCACCTGTGTTTTCTGAATAAGTAACAATGATATGATTGATATATAATTTTCTGTACTTGGAAACAGACCCTAATGTAGGTTTACTTGCAGAGTTCATAGGACAGTACTCCCAGGAAGACCACCAGTACTGCCAGGAAGCTATAGAGGGAAGTAGAGTTAAGCAAAGAATGTGTAAATAAATAAATAGTGTGCATCAGAAACCTTAGCCTGTTCCAAAGAGAGCTGTAGAGCTTGGCTGGTCTTTCCCAAATGATCCATTTGGAGCAGGGAGACTGGGCCTTTGTACTCTCATATTAACCAGTGGTTGTTGAAGCCTGCTCCTGGGGGAGGATGGATGAGCATGCAAGATGCCAAGACTGTCAGCTGAAGTCGATTTGCAATCTGTGAGCCCTTGGCTGACAACACCCTTGGCAGCTAGAGAAGGATTATCTTGGGGGGAACTGGGTGGCACCCAACATCTGTCATTATGGTCCATTGAGAAACGCTAGCTTCATGTAATATTCTGTTTCATCCTATCGGGGAGCAGCTCCAGTGAGACTGTGGTTGTTTTTACCTGGTGGGACACAAAATTTTCAATAGCACAGACTCTCACCTCCTGCCATGGAAGTCTAGCTCAGAGATGCACCCTCGGGCCATGCTCTCTCCTCTATGACTCAGTTAAGATTGTTCACACCATCACACCTGGCTATATTTATTTTGCATATTCCCCTTTATAAAACGGTAGGCTTAGATAGACAGTAGATTATACAAGGTCCCAATTCAGTGAGTGAAGTCTAAAACCTTGAAGCATGTATGTGAAGACTACATATTCGTCTTTCTCCAGGTGGCATGCTGATCTCTCTAGCCATTCCACCATTGCTCTCCAGTGTGATAACATCCCAGTATGGGGCTGTTTATGCTCTTTGTGGGTTGGCACCCAGTCAAGGACTCAACATGCGCTTTTCTTTCTGACAAGTTATATGTTTGTCCGTGGGAGGAGAAATAAGAATTGTCATTGTATCCCACACAGAGCCTCCACTCTCCCCCACCAAAATGACTGCCGGTGTGTGTTAATTTGGTGAAAGCCCTAGAGTTGCTGAGGAAGGGGAGAATGAAATGAACTGATTAGGACATTCAGTTGAGCTGAATGGTGAGTTTCCTCCAGAATAGATAAAGTCACGTGGTTGTTAACAGGGTGCTGTGAAGGTTTTTGTCCTCTGTGCCTGTTTGCAGAGGTACATTTGTATATCCCTTCAAGTTTCCATGACACAGGCATTCAAGCTTAATCTTCTTAATACTCAGATTAATTACTCAAGCCATTCCTTAATAACAGCAAATTAGTACAAACTTCTCTTTCTGCAGAATGTGAATGACCAAACTCACGGTTTAAATTCTCATCAGGATGGATTAATTTAGCATCCTATAATGTAAACAATTCAGCTTTAGCCTAGACCACCATACTTAGCCAGGCTCTTCACAGTCTTATGAAAACTATTCATGTGCTGCCATGAATATGAGGCGAGGAACCAAAACAGTACATCAGTGGTAGAACACTTAGTGATTAGAGTTCCCTGCACCTGCCTCTTACTACAGTTTTCGGTCATGGCATTACCAGATTCTGAATATACTTCTTCCACACTCTGATGAACCGGAATTGCACAGCATCATGGCTTTGAGGTAAACCACCTCATATGATTGTTCTAGCATCAAGACCACTTTTATGCTATTATCAGTTGTTCTATCTTTCTCAGGGCACAGTCGTACGACAGGAGCCATTTTTAAAATGGCAAAACCACAACACAGCTTTCTTCCCACACAGCTCCGTGCTGAAATGTTCTAATGCTATATGGAGCCCTAGCACAGATGCCATACACTTCCCACTCTAGATAGCTCTACTACTCACTGCCGCAAGGTCTGTCTGCTTCTGTAAACCAAACAACGGCTTTACACTGGGAGGCTCTCTTGGCCTGTACACCAAACTGGAAGCCATCTGTGTCATTCATAAGTGGTCATGGGAACGTTTCAAAGAGTGAAGTATGCTGTCCTCAGAGTCAAAAGAAACTGATTGGGGATTTTATTTCTTTACCAGTTATTTGAGATGCAGTCATTTACCTTTTCCTTGGGGTGGGTGATAGATATCTTGATGCGTCTCCCATAGCTGAATCCTTAAAATGTCCATTGATATGAAATGACCCTGAGGCTCATTTCCCATCACTTGGGTCATGAACTTCTTACTAAGGCCCCAACATTTTTGTCACTATTTGTTTATCCAGGTTGATTAATGTGACATTATAAGGAAATTGATCATCATCATTTTCTCCAGGATATCTTCTTTAATCCAAGCGAGTCACCATAAATCCATGGGTTGGAATTTAATCTCCAGTGCAGGAGAGTTAGAGGCAGGGATGATTGTGGACTTCAGGTCACAAGCGCCTGGCCTTTGGGAGTGGGTAAAGGACACTGTGGAGGGGTGGCAAGGACCCATCCTTTGTCTCATGGTCTTCTGATGACTGGGGACACAAGAAAGGCATCATTATCATCCAGCGTCTTGATCTTGGACTTCACAGCCTCTGGAATTGCGAGGGAATAAATTTTTCTGTTCTTTATGAATGACTCCAACTGCAGTAGCCTATTATCCCGGCACAAAGTGAGCTAAAGCAATGTTCAAACAGAGCGGGTCCCTTAGAACCATATTAGAGGTAGAGAAAGTGAGTTAAAGCGGATAAAGCTGAGACTGTCAGGCTCTAATGCAAATTTAAATGAATGCAAATTGCTATTGGTCCTCCCTCACAATTGAGATAAAATAGGGCTCGATTTACCATCTACCAGGTGATAAACCTAAAACCATTGTAATCTGCTTTGCTAAACACACCAGGGTTGAAAGAAGAAGCAGCATTGAAGAATATGAAGAACCAATTTGAGGTGATTCACTGTTATCTTCAAGCCTTCATAAAAAAAAAATGATGTCCTAGCATAGTCAGTGGATATATGATGAGGGACACTGCTCAGGAATCTAGAGTTTCTTTATGGTGGTGGTAGGCCGAGAAGGCAGCTGGAACCGCCAGGGAGCTCGCCTCTGTCCTAGCTCTCTCATATCCAGGCTGAGAAATGAACTAGAAGCTATCCCCTGCCGGGTTTGTCATCGTCCCTTCAGCAACATTGAAAATGACCTTCTTAGTAGAAGGTCCACGGGTCCAGTGTTCTCAGTGTCAGCTATACCAAGCTCGATCTTCATTTCTTTGCCGGTGTCTCAGTTAGGGTTTCTCTTGCTGTAAAGAGACACCATGACCACAACAACCCTTATAAAGGAAAGCATTTAACTGGCTCACTTCCAGTCCGTTATCATTGTGGTGGGATGTGGCAACCTGCAGGCAGACATGACACTGGAGAACTGCATCTTCCTGGCAACAAGAAGTGGTCTGTCTCACTGGGGGTGGGCTGAACATATCTGAGACCTCAAAGTTCACCTCCACAGTGACACACTTCCTCCAAAAAGGCTATATCTTACTCCAACAAAGCCACTCCCTTTGTGGGCCATTTTGTCTCAAACCATCATATTCAGATTCATAAAACTCCACTGAAACACAGTTATGATGGTATTTGGGTCCCTAGATTTGCATTAACTAATACACGAGTAGCAAAGTAAATGGCCGTTGGTTCCTATGACAAAATAGTGATTCATTATTGTTGGTACATATTGTTGCATGGTCCTCACCAGAAACTGGTTTTTTTTTTTATCCAGCAGGTTATGTATGCATCTCAGAATGAGCCAACAGCGTTGTTTGGGCTAAGGACAGTAATTTCATTGAGGTAATTTGCTTTCAACTTTTTAAAAAAGTTTATTTTTCTCTTATATGTTACATCCTGACCACAATTTCCCCTCTGTGGTAATTTGAAAGAAAATGGCTCCCAATGGGAATGGCATTATTAGGAGGTGTGGCCTCGTTTGAGTGGGTGTGGTCTTGTTGGAGAAAGCCTGTCACTATGGGGGCAGGCTCTGAAGTCTCATATATACTCAAAACATGCCCAATGTCTAAGACCACTTCCTGTAAATCAAGAAGTGGGACTCTTGTCTACTTCTCCAACACCATGTCTGCCTGCACGTCACCTGCCTGCATGTCACCATGTCACACCGTGATGATAATAAGCCAGACCTCTGAACTGCAAAGAAGCCACCTCAGTTTATGGTCACGGTGTCTCTTCACAGCAATAGAACACTGACTAAGACACCCCCCTTCCCTCCTCTCACCAACACCCCCACCTTCCCTCAGATCCACTCCTTCTTGGTTTCTCCCTTCCCTTCAGCCAGAAAGAAGTAACATTCATAACATGGTCTCAGACCCAAGCATGGATGAGGTGTAGAATGATCTATATTCATCATCTTTTTATAAAACAGGGTGAGTTTTGGCAAAGCATTCTGAAAAGGAGATAGGTTGTTTCTACTGTAGATCATAGATTGTTTTCAAGGAAGGACACAAGACATACACTTAAGGACATGTAGTAAGAAGGAGCTGCTTGTTTGTCCAGGCAGTCCAGAACCAAAATAACCAAACAGAAATTGTATTAATTAAATCACTGCTTGGCCCATTAGCTCTATCTTCTTATTAGCTAACTCATATATTAATTTAACCCATTTCTATTAATTTGTATATTGCCATGTGACAGTGGCTTACCAGCAAAGTTTTGGCATGTAGCTCCATAGCATCTCCCTGAGTCTGCCCTTCTTCCTCCCAGTATTCAACCTAGGCTTCCATGCCTACCTAAGTTCTGCCTTGCTATAGATCCAAAGCAGTTTCTTTATTCATTGATGGTAATCACAGCACACAGAGAGAATCCCACATTAAGGACATATTCAGCTGCAAGTGACTTTATATTCCAAAGCTAGAAAAGCTGACCTTCTATGCTTGACTTGTTAATGGGATAGATGGTTATTCTTACTCTATTATACAGCTTCCCCCAAAAAACTAAACACCAAATTAAAATGCTGGGTTTTTTTTTTTAATACAAATTTTCCTCCTTCTCTGGTTGTATGAGACTTAGTCAGCTACCTCATTAAAAGCGGGGCTTACAGATGAATCGGTGGTGGTGGTGGTGTTTTTAGAACCCAAATGGTTACTATGTTTTAGCAAAAGGGGAATGAAGGAGTGGGCAGAATGGTTTTGTTTTGTTTTGTTCTTTCATTGTAGTGCTTTCAAAACTGTCATTTGAAAACTGCTACTGTCCTGACTAGTTGTGTTTGTCAACTTGACTGATACAAGCTAGAGTCATCAGAGAGGAAGGAGCCACAGTTGAGTACATGCCTCCATAAGATCCAGTATGGCATTTTCTTAATTAGTGATTGATGGAGGAGGGCCCGGATCACTGTGGGTGGTGCCATCGGTGAACTGTTGCCCCTGTGTTCTCAAAGAAAGCAGGCTGAGCAAGCCATGAAGAGCAAGTCAGAAGAAATAAGGTAGTGAGCTGCTCCCCCGTGGCCTGTGCCTCAGCTCCAGCCTCCAGGTTCCAGGCCTACTTGAGTTCCTGCCCTGACTTCCTTCTGTGATGGACTATGATCTGGAAGTGTAAGCCAAACAAACCCTTTCCTTCCAAACTTGCTTTTTGCCCACGGTGTTTTGTCCCAACAATAGGAACCCTAAGACTGTCACTTAAAGAGTAAACCAGGGATGCTGACAAATTTAAGAACCAATTATAAGGAAATCTGCCTGGTAACAGAGAAACACAGCAGAGAGTCCCTCTAGCCGTTCCCACATCCATGTGGATGCTGATACAATGATTGCAAGCGAATTGAAAACAAGGTCTTGAAGGCAGTAGTGACTTGTTATGTCCTAGCTCCCTACCCCCAAAAGGTTCATTTGTAGGGTAAGAAAAGACCCTTCATTGGAAGACCACCCAGGGCCCCTGTGCCTATCCTGAGACAAACCTTGAATACTTCCTCAGATGAACTTCCAACTTCTGTTCAAGATATTTTAACATAAAATTGTGTGAACTTAAATGGTTTATTTACTCTTTCTGCCGGTGATGCCGTGAAACATAGTTATTTTGGATCGTGGATGCGCCTGACACTTTCAGTCGCTCACCCTTAGTGATTTCCCGAGTTACCTGACAGTGATTTCACACAAAAACATACAAAAATTGGAGGGCTTCATGGCAGTGAAATTGGATGCTTCAATTATCTGAAATGATTCGTATAAAGAAGCATTCTCGGGAGATAAAGATTGGAACCAACCGATTCATTAAGAAGGCGATCTAACGACGGAAGCTAAACACAGACAGCCAACAGGAGCAGAGGAAATCTTTGCTTATTTTAGGCAGTGTCTGCTGGTCTGAATAGACTTCACAAGTCATCTATTAATGGTATAGGGCAGCTGAGAAGCAGTTAGGTCAAGAAATATTGTTTAATTAAAGTGGAGCAGAGAGAAAAATGGTCTTATAAAAATGCCCGTGTTTGAAGCTTCATTAGATCTAAATATGCTATCTTACCTAGAAAAGAGGATACCACCCACATCCTTGAGATAAATAACCTTGAGGAAAGGAGATCATGCGTTATATGTAGAACCCCAACTGATACACTTAATAAACTGAGAGCAGAAATCATTCAGAGACTGTGGCAATGGAAGAAGGGTCCAAGACTTGTGAAGTAGTGGAGTGTAAGGGAGAAGTGCTAACATCCAGAACTAATTCATCAATAGTGTGCAAATGTAAACGTTTGTCATAATGTGCTAAGTTAGCAATTACAGCTGGGTGATGGTGGCACACGCTTTTAATCCCATAACTTGGGAGGCAGAGGTCGGCAGATATCTGTGAGTTTGAGGCCAGCCTGGTCTACAGAGCTAGTTCCAGGACAGGCTGCAAAGGTACAATAAAAATAGCAGTTATAGACAAATACACACATAATGTAGTTTTGACAAGTTTTACTCTAACTGAATTGTTTGGCATCCACAGATATTTTACAATCATCAGTAGGTAAAGTACAAGAATTAGAGCAGAGGACTATGGAGAAGATATGTTCTCTTAGAAACAATTCATATCTATATAAGATACACACACACATATATATAATGGCAATTAAACATAAAGGACGTGAATCTGAGAGAGTTCAAGGAGGGGTAGATGGGAAGGGTAGATAGAGGAAAGGGAATGGAGAATGGGAAGAGGAAAGGGAAGGAGTAATGTGTAAAGGAAAGGAAAAAGGGAAGTTGCTTAATTATGTTTTAATTCAAAAATATAAGATATATTTTAAAAATAAACAAATGTGCATGTTTGGTCATATTTTTCAGACTTTGGTAACACTCTTTAAGTTCTAAAATTCTTTTGTAAATGTAAAATAAATGTATTTTTGACACGTATTTGCTCAAAACATCAGTTCTTTCAACCATTAACATGTTCTACGATTCCATCTAAACTCTCACCTAAGTGTGTGTACATGTATACAGATATGTTTATATGCACACAAACATAAGCACACGAAGTAACTGGGATTTTATTGTAATGCAACCATAGCCACAGGAAAAAAACCTATTCAGAATATCTTCATTGTTCTGAGAATTGAGGATCCATAATTATTACCAAGTCTTCATTTCTTACTTGGCCCATTTATGTGTCTGTGGTTGAATTTGCACAGGACACGCAAGACAACCCCTTCAGAACATGACCCTTCAGACATCTTCCTCACTGTTACGTCTCAACTCCAGTTCATTGTCACGTTCTGAAAATTTGATGACCTTAGGCTGTTACTGGTCTCCCTTTCATCCGTCTCTGTTAATGCCATGATCCACCCCCCCACACCACCATGGAAGTCCTCCTGCACTGCATTGTTATCCTCTATGATGTCTCACATTGTTCTCAAAGCCAATCTGTACCAATATCCAGTGCTATCACCCCCAATCACATGTCAGACACCATTTTAGTAAAAGAGTTCCATGGTTTTTATTTTTTAGAATAAGATCAAAATACCCTGAGGTTCTCCCAGCATTTTTTATGCTGTGTGAACTCTTCCCTACTTCTCCAGTATTGATTTATCTCCTTGTGTGAACGATGCCCTCGGGTAAATTTAAAGGGTTTGAGATCTTGCCTTGAGCGGCATACACAATAAGGGAATAATCTGGGAAATATTTACTACGAGTTGATTTTGATGAGACTCTACCTAAAAACAGAAATATCATTGTAGTTTGTGTTTTTTTCTATTTACACAAATATTACTGGTATTTTTCTGATTTAAGGTTTTTCAAGTACCATAGAGTAAGACATTACTTTAGAAGTTGGTATGGAATCCACACAGATAAATAGGGATAGACTCTACAGATCTTTTCAAAACAAACCCCAAGGGTTCTGTAGTTACTAGAGTTCGCAGAAAGCATCTCATTTCCTGATTCTATAGGGCGTACCCTCTTCTTGCTAAAATGACGTGGAAGAAAATAGGGCACCCATGACAATCATCCGAAGTATACGAGAAAACAGAGCCGTAACCTGTGTTACTTTGCATAACAGGAAGTTAGATGTGTGTTTCCCATTCCTAATAAGAGACAAGAATGACAGAAATGTCAGGGAGTTTGGGAAGATCACCAGAACAAAGTTCCGTGTCCCAAGAGAAGCCTGTTTGGTTAGGAACAGAGAAAGCTAATAACAACAGGTGAACTTGGAGCAAGTCGTCAGGACACATTAATCGTAACATGTGGTCATTAGTATTTTATACCTTTATCTGGTTCATCTTAAGTCCAGAGGGATTTCAAGGTGGTTTAGAAGGTATATGAAATGCAAAAAAAAAAAAAAAAAAATGTATCAGACACAGATGAAAGGGTAAAAGGAAAATCCCAGGGATAGAAATGGAAAGAGAAGTAAAACAGGTACAAGTGAGCCCTTAGAACACTCCCTGGATCCCAGCTCACAAGGCCTACCAGTGTAACACCTGTATGCAGCCATGAGCTCAGCTCACACAGAGCTCAGTCCAGGAGATGAGGCCTTTATGCTTTAAAGGGCTCCCAGATAGACAGATTTTTCTCCTCTTTGCTTCTCTAGCGTCTTGCAACAGTCCTTTCAAACAGTTTATCAAATGTGTACTTCTATACTGCCTGCTTTGTTGTGTCTAACTTTAAGCTCCTTAAAACATTGCTCTGGAATGTTTATGATGTATTTTCTCACCTACCACAAGCACATTTAGTGGTTATTCAATTTTTAAGTTGATGAACTAGGTCAAGGCAGAGGAAAAACACAGAGACACAGAGAGAGCTAAAATAGACTCAATAAAAGCTAGGAATGAAATCTCCCTCTCCAAAGTTAAAACGCTGTTTTGTGGCTCAGAAAATGCAGTCAGAGGCTTGGTGTTGTGGTAAGTCTCACCATTATCTACTGTTAGGATCCTCATTGACTTCTACGAGTACTGTACATAGGCTATCCATTCACAAATCTTTACCCCAATTATATCTAGAAGGGATTTCTAAAACAAAATATATTTTTAATTGTCCTATGCATATGGGTGTTTTGCCTTCCTGTATGTCTGTCTACTGTTTGTGTGTGTGGTGCCCAAGGTGGGGAGAAGAGGGCAAATCCCCTGGAACTGGAGTTACGGATGGTAGTCAGCCACCACGTGGGCATTGGGAATTGAACCTGTGTCCTCTGAAAGAGCAGCCAGTGTTTTTAACCACTGAGTCATCTCTTCAGTCCCTTAAGATGAAATTCTTTTATTGAAGGATGTGAGCCAGGGGATAAGAAATGCTGCTTTCTCTCTGAGGAGCAGCTACCTTAACTTTTTGTTTATTTTCTTTTCTCCTCTGTTAGTCCGTCTCCATCTTCAGGCTTAATTTGAAGCTAGTCACTTTCCAGAAACAGCCGTAAAATTCAGAAGCTCTGAGAGTCTGTGCAGACTCTCCCAGACTTGTGCTTACCTACATGAAGCACTGTAGACACAGAACAAGACTCCCCTCCCAGACAAGGCAAATTCCTGACTCTCCGAATTTCTGTTAGGTAGCATAGTCGAATGAAATCAAGGTTTCAGCTAGAATTAAGTTTATCTATCTAAAATCTATGAATATGTAGATGATTCTAAATAAAATGTAGGTGTCATTTTATTTATGTAGATGACTTTCGATTACACAGGAGGAGCCACTGTAAACACGACCATCTTTATAAGTGTAGGAGTTTGAAAAGTAAAAGTCTCGGTGATGAACAGTGAGGACTTCAATGCCTGCTGATCATTGCCGCTGGATGTGGATGAATGCCACAAGACGAGGAATGTGGCAGCTGTCAAGAGCTAGGAAAACAAAGAAGAACAAACATGCTATCTCCTAGGGTTTCTAGAGTGAGCCAATCCTATCAAGACCTGGATTTTTAATGCCCAGTGGTACTCTGTTGGGTTGCTGACCTTCAAGACATAAAATAATAAGCATGTTATTTTAAGCTCCCAATTTGTTGTAGCTGGCTGCAGAAGCACCAGGGAACGAAGTCCTGTCAGTCTCCGGGGCCCCAGCTCTACCTAGCCTCACTTATGCCTTCCTTTTCTAGGAGAAGAATGTTTTCACATTCTCACAGCAAGGGCTCAGCCAACTGTCCATGCAGCTTCACCTTCTGCTTTATAATTGTGTCTCTTAAGACATGCACTAAAAATACCCATAGAGGCATGGCATTGGCAGGTCTAAGTTCAGATTTCCAATATGGCATTTACATTGTTGATTCACTATCAGAAGCAACACTGGTACTGACCAAGACCAATCCTAGCTATAGTCTCGCTCCTCTGGCTGGTGCCCAGAACTCTGCCCCCTTTGATAAATATTAACTTGCACTTGCTATTAGAAGGAAAGAAGAATATCTTCCTTCCTATCCTCTTTTCTCTCTCTCTCTCTCTCTCTCTCTCTCTCTCTCTCTCTCTCTCTCTCTCTCTCCCAAACTCTGGACGGGGAAATACTCCTATATCTTTAAATGCAAGCATCAGACTAGAGTATGGCAGATGACCTTAAACAAGGTGATTGCTTAGCTGCTTAGCCAATATTCAGTATGTACTGTCAGTAAGCCTCATAAGGAGATACATTTCTGTTTGAGTCTCTGTGGTAAATAGATTATTGCTTTATGGGACTCTTGTTGCAAATCCCTGTGAACTCTGGGAAGCGACAGGATTACTGGAAGTAAACAATGAGAACAGTCCCTGCTCATGATAAACACTAACAGTGCAGCTTCATGCCAGGCACTTGCATGTTATTTTTATCCATTCATAACATAGTCCTCATTTTTCAAAATGAGCCATGTCTCATACAAGCTAAACATATTTCTTCGAGTGCACATGAACCAGAAAGCAATGAAGCCAGTATTTGGCCTTGAAGTCTTTTAATGTGAATTCAATGCTCCTTATACTGTGCAAAGTCCCTATCTCACAGCACTGAGACTAGAGGTGTGGAGATTGAAGGCATGAAACCAGCTTCTCCCCACAGCACCCTCTAGTGGCCAGTCCCTTTCAGCTAATCCTCTTCCTGTTCACAGGACTCACTTTGGGGTTAACAGGCCAAGAGATGTAGGTAGGTGCAAGCTAGAAAAGGCGCAGTAGCTTGGGTGTGTGGAGTGTGGGAAAAGGAAGAAAGAATATTAAGTATTGCTAACTGCAGGCGGACTCTTCAAACTCAGCAATTTGTGGGATTATACAAATATTTTGACATTAATAATGGAGGCATTACTTAAATGAATGTGATCAGAATATTACAAAACTAGAGGATTTTGGACATCATCGACATTTACGATGGGGAAAGTAGAAGATGGGACTATTAAGGTTTGTGTGATGTTTATAATCTTTGTAGAAATCAGTGGTAGAAATGAAACTAAAACTTCCTGCATTTGAGAGAAATACTTAGGTTTATTTTATGATGTCATTTTTCCAAAAAAATCACCGTTTCCAATATACAACTGTATAATGTGGTTGTATAATTCTCTTTCATTTTAATCAAAGCTATAATTTATATACCATTATAAAAATCTTCGCTAGAGTGCTAGTGGATTTTATGGACACTATTTTCAAAAACCAAGACACTTTTAAAAACACAGAGACCTGGTTTGTTTGCATGAAAGGACTCTTGTTGATTTTGTTTTTATTTTGATAGACTTTATTTCTACTGTGACATTAACTGGAGCTATGTTTGAGAACACCAGTCCCCACGTAGCATTCAGGGACAGTTCCAATACCACCCGTGTTATGGATACCCTTGAGTGGCAAATACAAAGGCTTAACCAGTAGAGAGTAAGGGCAGGAGACAATCCACACCTTTAACGGTTGCTTCCACCGGCCTTGCCACCTTCCATGTCACTTTGCAGTCTGTGGGCCAAGTCATGTCAGCACCCGACTACAGCATGTAATCATTATTCCTACCATGAACCGTCAAAACCTTCTTGTGCCTGGCCTGCACCCGTTTTCCTAAGGTAGGTGCTGACCTCTTTAACAATTTCCTCATATATCTTTGTATGTAGGGTGCCTCATGAAATACATTTCATCTGGCACTGAAATTGAGTTATGTCATATCCAGTGTGTAAGCCAGAGGGCTGTGCTCATGGGTTCGCCCACACTTGGAGACACCATCTTCAACTCTGCAAACAGTGAAAGCAGGACCATATGGCCAGCCTGAGATGTACCTGTAATCATGTTGTTTTATAAGGTCTGTATCGTGGTGCATTAATTATATTTTTAATTAAACGTATTATTTTTAAAGAATTTTTTCTTTGTTAAAAATAAATTTTTCCTCACATAACATATCCTGTTTCTAGTTTCTCCACGCCTTCCACACCTCCCCTCCCATCTAGATCCGCTCCCTTCCTGTCTCTCATTAGAAAAGAAACAGGCTTCTAAAGGATAATAATAAAATAAAATAAAAAAAGATGAAACAAAAACTAACACATTGAAATTGGAACAAAGCAAACAAACTAAAAAAAAAGCATCCAAGAAAAGGCACCAAGATCAGAGACCCACTCATCTGCACACTCAGGAATCCCATAAAAACACTAAACTGGAAATCATAATATATACACAGAGGTGTAGTGATATTTCATTTGTATTTTAATAAATAAAGCTTACTTGAAGATCAAGAGAGTAAAACAACATACCTTTCATCCCAGTAACCATACTAGTTTGCCATAGAAACTGGGCGATAATGGTGCACACCTTTAATCCCAGCACTAGAGAGGAATGTAAGACAGGAGGAGACAGCTCTCACTCACATCTCATTCTAAGATTCTGAGGTAGAGGCAAGAGCCAGTGGCTGGTTGCTTTGCTTTTCAGATCTTCAGGTTGAACCCCAACTTCTGTCGCTGGCTTTTATTAATGTTTATTTATCATTATTGTTGTTATTAATTATATGACAATTATAATATAATAAATATAATAATTATCAATCATTACGATTAACTTTTATTAATCATGCTACACAGAGGACCTGGTACAGACCCATGCAGGCTTTGTGCTTGCTGCTTCAGTCTCTGTGAGTTCATGTGTACATTAATTGGTGTCCTACATCCTCTCTGGCTCTTATACTTTTCTGCCTCCTCTTCTGGGAATTCTTTGAGTACCAAGGGGAGTGATTTGATGACGACATCCCACTTAGGACTGAGTGTTCCAAGGTCTCTCACTCTCTGCATAAAGTCTGACTGTGGGTCTCTGTGTTTGTTCCCATCTGCTGCAGGAGGAAGTTTCTCTGATGATGGTTGAGCAAGGCACTGATGTATGAGTATAGAAGAATGCCATTAGGAGTCAATTTATTGCTCATTTATTTTTTTATAAAATGGTAGTATTTGATTTTCTCCTAAGTCCCCGAGCTATCTAGTCTCAGGTTTTTAATCACCCAGTGTTGAGTATGAGTTCCCTTTCATGGTGGGGGCCTTGACTCAAATCATTTATTGGTGGTGATTCCCACAAGTTTTGTGCTATCATTGCCCTGACATATCTTGAAGGTAGGACAGCATTGTAGATAAAAGGGTTTGTGACAGGGTTGGGGTTTACATTTTTCTTTAGGTAGTGTAAAGAGTAACTATGTGCCAAAGATACTAGAACATAGGGGTGAAGGCTTTATGTAGGCGACTTCTCCGTGTCCAGTGAGTTGTGTAAGTGTTGTCTTCAGCAGTGGGGCCTTGCTGTCACTTTGTGGAGAGCAACCCATAGTTTGGGCAACTGCCTGGATTGTTCAGCCGTTTCCTTTGGTTCATGATTCAATTACCTGTTACCCAATCACTGGACTGGAAGTTTCGTTTGGTAACAAGAGATGTCCAGTTGGGGCTCTGTCTTCCCCATTACTTGGTCATTTTATTTAGATCACCTTCATATGTGTGTATATTTTAGGAAGTTGCTAGTGTATTAGATGGCCACACTAACCTTCAAATGGCCCTTAATTTTAGCTGCCTCTCACTATATCCCCTACTTTGTTCCCTAACCCCCACCAGTTGTTCCTACCATTGCAGGCTACCCACCCATTCACAACTATCTATTCTATTTCTTTTCCCTAACAAGAGGGTTTTTTTTCTGTCCCCACTAGCCTGTACCTTCCTTCCTTCCTTCCTTCCTTCCTTCCTTCCTTTCTAACCTCTGTGATTGATTGTCATTTACTTAATAGCTAATATCCATATATGAGTGAACACGTGCCATATTTTTTTCTGAGTCTGAAATATTTCACTCAGGATGATTTTTCTCTAGTTCATCAATTTACCTGCAAATTTCATTTTTTTTGTGAAGGAAAAGTTTATTTTAGCTTAAAACAAAATAAGTTTATTACTGAAGGAAGCCAGGGCATGATCTAAGGACAGGAATCTGGATGCAGGATCTGAAGCAGAGACCATGGAGAAATGCTGCATATGGGCTTGTTCTTCATGGCTTGTTCCACCTACTTTTTTTATTTTTGAGTTATACATTTTCCTTCACTCTCCTCCCTTCATCCTCCTTCCTTTCTACCCTCTCCCATGACCCCAACACTCTCAATTTGATCTCCTGATTTTGTTTTTTATTATTTTTATTGAGCTATATAATTTTTTGCTCAAATCCCTTCCTCCCCACTCCCCGCTCCCCTCTCTCATGATCCTGACACTCCAAATTTACCCAGGGGATCTTATCTTTTTCTACTTCCTATGTAGATTAGACCCATGTAAGTCTCTCTTAGGGTCCTCTTTGTTGTGTAGGTTCTCTGAGGTTGTGAATTATAGGCTGTTATATCTTTGCTTTATGTCTAATAGGTACTTAAGAGTGAGTATATACTATATTGTTTTTCTGGGCCTGGGTTACCTTACCCAATAAGATATTTCCTAGATCCATCCATGTGCCTGAAAATTTCAAAATGTCATTATTTTTTTTTATTATGTAGTACTCTATTGTGTAAATGTACCCACATTTTCTTTATTTATTCTTCAGTTGAGGAGCATTTAGGTTGTTTCCAGGTTCTGACTATTACAAATAATGATGCTATTATGAACATAGTTGAACACATGTCCTTGTGGTATAATTGAGCATCCTTTGGGTATATATCCAAAAGTGGTATTGATGGGTCTTGAGGTAGATTGTTTCCTAATTTTCTGAGAAATTGCCATACTGTTTTCCAAAGTGGCTATATTAGTTTGCACTCCCACCAGCAAATGGCTCAAAGACCTCAACATAAAACCAACCACACTGAACCTCATAGAAGAGAAAGTAGGAAGTACACTTGAACACATTGGCACAGGAGACCACTTCCTAAATAAAATCCCAGTAGCATAGATACTGAGAGAAACAATTAATAATTGAGACCTCCTGAAACTAAGAAGCTTCTGTAAAGCAAAGGGCATGGTCAACAAGACAAAATGGCAGCCTACAGAATGGGAAAAAAATTTCACAAACCCCACATTGGATAAAGGGCTGATCTCCAAAATACACAAAGAACTCAAGATATTGGTCTTCAAAAGAACAATAATCTAATAAAAATGAGGTCCAGATCTAAACAGAGAACTCTCAACAGAGGAATCTAAACTGGCTGAAAGACACTTAAGGAAATGTTCAGCATTCTTAGCCATCAGAGAAATGCAAATCAAAACAACCCTAAGATTCCATCTTACACCTGTAAGAATGGCCAAGATCAAAAACACTGATGACAACTTATGCTGGAGTGGATGTAGGATAAAGGGAACAGTCCTTCTGATTTCATTTTTTAATGAGTTTATTGTGTGTGAGTTTATATTTTCTTTATTCTCCTGTTGAGGAATATATGGGTTGTTCCCAATTTCTGGTTATTATGAATATAGCATCAATGAACATGGTTGAACAAGAGTCTCTCTCTGTAATAGGATGAGGCATTGTTGTAGTATGTGCCTAAGAGTGGTACAGCTGGTCTTGAGGTGAATTGATTCCCATCTTCCTAAGGAACTGCCATATTCATTCACGTAGTGGCTGTACAAGTTTTCACTCCAATCAGCAGTGAAGAAGTGTTTCCCTATTTTACCACTATGGACTGTAACTTGAGTTTTGTTATCTTAGACATTCTGGCAAGTGTAAGATAAAATCTTTGAGTAACTCTGATTTGCATTTCCACGATGTCTAAGGATGTTAAACATTTAAGCGTTTCTCAGCCATTTGAGCTTCCTCTATTGAGAATTCTCTGTTTAGATTTGTACTCTATTTTTAAATTGGATTGCTTTCTTGATATTTTGTCTCTTGAGTTCTTTACATATTTGGATATTAGTCTTTTATCTGGTGTATAGTTGGCAAAACCAACACACAAATACAAAAGCTTTTCCCATTATTTGGCTGCCTCCTTGTCTAAATGATGGTGTTCTTTACCATACAGAGGCTTCTCAGGTCCATGAGAGCCTATTTATTGTTGATCTTAATGTCTGTGCTATCGGTTTTCTGTTCAGAAAGTCTTTTCTTATGTTAATGGGTTCAGAGCCATTTGCCACTTTCTCTTCTATCAGGTTCAGTGTATCTGGTTTTATGTTATAGTCTTTGATTTATTTAAAGTTGAGTTTTGGACAGGGTGATAATTATGGATCTATTTGGTGTTTTCTACATACAGATATCCAGTTTGGTCAACCCCATTTGTTGAACATTCTGATATTTTTCCCAGTGTGAATTTCTAGCTTCTTTATCAAAAATCAGGTGTCCATAGATGTGTGGGTTTATATCTATGTCTTCTATTCAATTCCATTGATCAATGTGTCTTTTTTAATTCCAGTACCATGTTGGTTTTATTACTAGAGCTATGTAGTACAACTTGAAATTGGGGATGGTGATATCTCCAACAGTTATTTTCCTCATCAGAATTGTTTTAGCTATCGTGGTGTGTGTGTGTGTGTGTGTGTGTGTGTGTGTGTGTGTGCGCGCGCGCGCGGGTGTGTGTGTGCTTCCATATGAATCTGAAAACTGTACTTCTAAGATATGTGAAGAATTACTTTGGAATTTTGATGGGGATTACATTGAATCTATAGATTACTTTGGGTAAGGTGGACATTTTTACATTAATCCTACAAACCCATGAGCATGGGAGATCTTCCCATCATCTAATATCTTCCGCAAAGACTTGAAATTATTATCAGATAACTCTTTCACTTTCTTGGTTAGAGTTATCCCCAAGATATTTTGAATTATTTGATGCTTTTGTGAAAGGTGTTGTTTCTCTGACACCTGACTTCTCAATGAAGACTCTAAAAAGCCAGAAGGGCCTGGACAGATGTTCTACAGACACTAAGAGACCAGAGATGCCAGCCTATAATAATAAACCCAGCAAAAATTTCAATCACCATAGATAAAAAGATATTCTATGATAAAACTAAATTTAAGAAATATCTATTTTCAAGTCCAGCCCTACATAACGTGCTAGAAGGAAGGCTCCAACCTATAGAAGTTAATCAGACCCAAGAAAACACAGAGAATAAATTATCCCAGACCAGCAAATCACAAGAGCAGAAAGATACACACACACACACACACACACACACACACACACACACACACACACACACCAAAACAACAATATAATAGGAATCAGCAAGTACTGCCAATTGATATCTTGGTATCTCTCAACATCAGTGGTCTCAATTCCCCAATAAATAGGCTCAGACTAACAGAATGGACACAGAAACAGAACCCATTCTTCTGCTTCATCCAAGATTCATTACTTAACATCAATGGTAGACATTACCTCAGGGTAGAAGGGTTAGAAAACATACCCCAAGCAAATGTACTTAGGAAGCAAGCTGTTGTAACCATTTTAATAGCTGGCAAAAGAGACTCAAACTAAACATTTCTAAAGAGATATGGAATAACATTACATACTCACCAAAGGAAAAAATATCCTCCAAAAGGACATTGCAATTTTTAACATCTGTGTAACAAACACAAGGGCACCCATGTTCTACTACATCTTAAGTTATATATTGATCTTCTCACACTAAGTGTGGGAGACTTCAATATTCCAACATGTCATCCAGACAGAAACAAAACAGAGAAATACTGGAGCTAACTAATGTTATAAACTAAATGTAACTAACAGATATTTATAAACTATCTCATTCAAACATAAAAGAACATATCTTCTTCTTTGCAACTCATGGAATTTTCTCCAAAATTGACCACATATTCAAACAAAAGGCAAGTCTCAACAGATGCAAGAAAATTTAAATAACAACCTGCAACATACCTGACCACCAAAGACTAAAGATGGATATCAACAACAGCAGAAACAATAGACAGCTTACAAACTCATGGAAATTGAACAACTCTCTATTGAATGAAAAATAGGTCAAAATAGAAATTAAGGAAGCCATTAAAGGCTTTGTACAATTGAATGAAAATGAATAAACATCAAACTCAAACTCATGGAACACAATGGAGGTGTTTCTAAGATACAAGTTCATACAATTAATTGCCAGAATTATTCAGTGAAGTGATTGAATCATGTAGTCAAAGGCAGATTTCTCCTGTGCATTCAAGTACAAGCCCACAGTGTTAAAGATGGTGAAATAACAAAGAAGAAAGTATATTTTGTTTTCAAAACAACAAATTATCAGTAACTTCATTCCCAATGTTTTCAGTATATGAGCACAAAATTGAAAAAAAATAAGAAAGCATGGAAACACATCCCAAATGTATCCATATATTTCTTAGGTTGACTATAGAATTCTTCCACTAGTCATATATTTTTTAGGTTGACTATAGAATTCCTCCACTATCTATCCCTTTATTGGTCTTGATTAAGGAAACTGATGACATCTAATTAAATGTAGTAAAAATAAATTAAACAATATAAAGATTGAAGATAAAGAACTTTACATGATAACCTGCTCGGTGAAATTAAATTTGATGTGATTAGACTACTCAGTGTCTAATTTCCTGGAATGTGATTTATGTACACATTAAAAACTTCAACCTCATCATGTATAGTGTATAGAGTTTCCAAAATAAAATGTCAATGATAATTTCCATAAAACTCTGTGACAACAACTTGTTTAGGAATATCAACACTTACCATATGTCATTTTAATGGATACATAGACTTCACTTCTTTATACTTCTAATGTATAATACTTTATTGAGTATACAATTTGATGTAAGTTTTATGAACATTTGCGAGAACAGTTCTAAGTTTAATTTCCCAGTTCATTAATAAACAATCTATGTACACATAAAATGTCATCCAGAAAACCAAAGATTGTTTGTTCAGAATTTACTTCACTCTAGGTAAGCATTGTTATCAGAACTTCCCTTAGATGGCAACAGCTTTTACCTACTACTTTCTGTGGCTAACAGGAGTTTTGGTTCCTACTCACTGGTACAATTATCTGCAATGTGAATAAGAATCACCCATGTATTAAACCTGCTTACTGAACTCCTTGCTTCAGTAAGACGCTGTCCTAAAACTGGTGCCTTTGTGGATCATTTTCTTTAAGTGCTGCCTAAAGTTTCTTTCTGTGTCTTGAGACGATGAAAGTCAGCAGCTTTTATCCAAATAATGTTACTTCTCTCTAGATCGGAGAGTAAAGCTGTGTGTATTAATTTGTTTATAGAAGTGTACACAGTCTGCTACTACCTAGAAATGAGCAGACACCAGTCACAGGCATACTGGCCCTATTCATGGCCCACAGCATCCCTATACAGAGTAATGGTGTTGTGTTTTAGTGATAATGTTTTAGGGACACTATGCAATCATAGTTCTTATCGATTGGAAATTTGCACTAAAGAGGACTGGCTGTGGCATACTCATGGATGCAAGAATGCATGCTTATACATAGGAGCACTTGTGTGTATTTGAACAAATGAGTGTGTTCGCCTATCCAGAGTCTGAGATCCTGCACAAACATTTATCAAAATTAAAACCTGAGCTAGAAAGCATGGTATGTTTTGCATTTAAAATGTATCTTGAAGATATGAATCTCACTACTCCAAGTATCCTTGGGAGGGGAATGAAGAGCGATGTTGAGGGTTTGTGCTTATTTAAAAGTCATTTTGTGATGAATCACATGCTTGGAATTTCCAGACATTAGAAGTCTATACCTTTTGTGATACCCAGTCCAGTTCCTTCATCCTCCCCAAAGGTGACTGCAATTCTTTTCTGTCTCACATGGGAAATAAAATAACTATGGAGCTCCTAAAGAATGTAATTCTATTCAGGGAAAGGCAGGTGGGAAGTAAGGTCCACCTACTATGTGAGAAACTTTCTACCACAGGGCTGGGTTCTAATTCTAGACAGAACCTAGACCCACTTGGCAGGGGCCTCGCTTCATGGTGCCTGCAAGGAAAAGGCACAAGCAGAGAGAAGGAAATTGCTCCTCCTAAGTTCCATTCACTTTTTCCATTCCATTTTTAGCTGGCTTTTGCTCTTGTTCAAAATTCTGTTTTTACTTTGGTGCCAGTGATTCATGAACTAGAGAATTCTGGATGTAGTTCTAAATTTAAGACTTCATTCCACCAATTTTAGCAGAGAAAACTTTGAAATGCCCATAAATAAACTATGGATGGAGCATTCTTGTCGGTCTCTGGAGAGAGCCATGCACTCTTCTGTGGGCATTTAGATTGACTTTGTACTCCTTTTCGGCTCCGCCAGCCACCAAGGTGCAGGTTACAGGCGACAGCCATCTGAGCAGGGAGAGGATATAATGTCTTTATTGGGAAAGCGAGTGACCAAAGTAAGAAGACTGGAAAAAAAGAACTCAGAAAGCCATAAAAGGTAATCCAAGAAACGACATTGGAGGAAAAACTGACTTAAGAAAATCACAGCATTCTAACTTGATACTTTGTAGGCTAAACAACTAGAATAAATTTCCCAGTACAAACATCTAAAATAGCTGGGTATAAGATAAAATGCAAATGAAAGGCAGCGGGCAGTCAGTCTTTTCAGACAACTATCATGAAAAGGCCCTTGACAAAGGCAGAAGAGCACTTTGTATCAATAAAAGATGTAATTCACCAAGAACTTTAACAATTTAAATATTACATGTTTTACTAATGCAACTTCATATTTGAAACCCTAACCTGACAGAAATACAAGAATTAAACAAGATCATAGCTTAAGTAAAAGATATTTGACATACCTCTCACACTAGCTGAAAAATGAAGCAAGAAGATAAATATAAGAATATGGCATTTTAACAACAAAACTATATGTTTGAAATAATAGACACATAAGAACATCTTTGCTTGTCAGACTATGGTAGAGCACTTGGGAGGCAGAAGCATGCAGAACTCTGTGAGTTCGAGGCCAACCTGATGTACAGAGTGAGTTCCAGGTCAGCAAAGGCTACACAGAAAAACCCTGTCTCAAAAAGAACATCTTTGCTCAACAATGACAAGTATTTTCAACAATGTGAAACTTTTATAAATTAGCCACTTTCAGGATTACAAAGCAAGACACAACAACGTTCGATAACTGATTAAGAAAACAGGATCGGGGATGATGGCCACTTTCCCTTGCTGACCCTAACACTATACATATAAGGCCAGCACTGACTGAACTCAGTGGGTTCAAAGAGCAAAGGAAGTTGGGAAGAAAACATGACAGTGGAGGCAAGGGAGGAGTTGGAGGGAAGGGAATGGAAGGTCAAGTAGATCCAAATATATTATATTCATATATGAAATTCTCAAACAGTAATTTTTTAAAAAAGAAGGGATAACAATTTGGGGTGTAGCTTCATATAGAGCACTTGTTTAGCATGTGCAAAGGCCAAGTTTCATGCTTGGCAGCAGGGGGGGGGAGACACAGAGACAGAGAGAGAGACAGAGAGAAAAGATAGCAAAATCCTAAATAATATCCATGATATATTGTCAAGTTAAAACACATGCAACTAAACAGACTAGCAAAGTCAAAAGTTAGCTTTTAGGAAAACTATTGACAAAACCACAGGTTTCTAGGGTAAGAAGGTAGAATAGGCGCTTACCTTATGACAGTCTTTGAATGAGAAGAGTCGGTGGATGACAGTCCTGAGTCAGGGAGGGAATCAACATCACCATGGCATCACTCTCAGTGTTTGGGTTATGACAGTAAGGCATCAACTAGAAAGAAGAGTCTGTTGGTTGACACTTCAGAGAATCACCAGTCAGGGGATGCAAGGAAACCCTGCCACAGTATCTGAGTAAAGAGGGACACAAGAAACAGCCACTGGAGGGGTTAGCTCGGATATACACCCACAGAGACCAAGCAGAAGGTCACATGAGGATTTAGAGAGCACGGAGACTGGTCCTTCTGTCCTAAGTCCCGAGGACAGAGCCCAGTTACCTGTGATTTATGGTGGAGAGTCAGTGCTAGAATTGGTGGTTTGAGGATCTGTTTACTGCATGCAGTCTGCTGCTGGGCAGGTCTGGGATACAGAGACAGAGTCTGGTTCATCTCATTTCCAGTCCTCTTTAGGCTCACTGGGTAGAGTGGAAACACTAAGAGCAGTCGTTGAAGAACTTCAGTTCCTTGGTCCTCTCCGTCTACTGCACAACTCAGCTCGCTATTTGCTCCCCACATTTTGTTATACACTCAGGCAGCACTTCTCTTTTATTTGGTGGCTTCAGGCAAGTATGAGAGTCAGACCAGCAGGTAGACTAAAAAAATAATTAGGGTTAGAGCAGAGGGTCTGCAGAGACAGAAAGCCCCTCAGGTGAAGACAGCCTGGGTACTGACAATACACTGTTAACAAGGGGGGGGGGCACAGCTCACATTCATTATGGGCTGCTATTGTGGGAGCAGTGAGGAACTACCCCAGATACAGTGGATTTGTATTTGCAGCCAGATCAAACAGAAACATCTACAAGTCTTGTCTTTTTCTGCTTTTATTTAAAAAAAAATTTTCCATACTGTTGATTTAATTAATTTTAAATTTTGAGTTTTACATGTTTTATTCCCCTGTTTGTTTTTACCTAATTTTTGTTTATGCATTCTTTATTTTGTAATTATGGCTTTTACTTCTTTCTGCATTCCTTTCTTATTCCTGTCTTTGTGTCTTAGTTAGTGTTATACTGCTGTGATGAAATGCCATACCACACACTCAGGGGAGGAAAGGGTTTATTTGACTTACATATCTGAAGTCACAATCCAATAGGAAAAGTCAAGATAGGAACTTGAACAAGGAGGCAGGAGTTGATGCAGAGGCTGATGTGGGATGTCCTTCTGTATGTGTGTTGCTCTTACTGATTACTGAATAAAGCCACTTTGGCCTACGGTAGGGCAGAATATAGCCAGACTGGAAGAGATAAACAGAGAGAGTAGGCAGAGGCAAGGAGATGCCATGTATCTGGCAAAGGAAAAAGACACCTGAAAACTTTCCAGTAGGCCACGGCCTCGTAGTCATACACAGATTAATAGAAATGGCTTAATTTAAGATATAAGAGTTAATTAATAAGTCTGAGCTAATAGGGCAAACAATGTTGTAATTAATATAGTTTCTTTGTGATTATTCTGGTCTGGGTGGCCAGGCACGAAAGAGCAGCCTCTGTCTACAAAATGGATCCCAGTGTCTGGGGCATGGATCCACATAAGACCTAAAAAAGAAGGTTAAAAAAAAAAGGAGGGCTCTGGACCCACAAAAAGGGGAGCCAAGTGCAGCTTCTTAGTAGCTGCATTTTTTTCCCAGACAGGATCCATTTGTTGGCAGCAAGCAAAGGCATGGCTCATTTAAGAGAATTCTTGACTCAGCATTAGCAGCAAAAGCTTCATGGCTTCTTTAAGAAAGGGCTTCCTGGTTCATGCTGAAAGCACAGATTCTGGGTCTTTTGGAAGGTCCTGTGAGGCGTGATTAAATAAAAACTCCAGGTCAGAAATTGGGGTTCAACCTGAAGATCCAAAAAGCAAGCCAGCCAGCCACTAGCCTTTAACTCGACCTCAGTCTGAAATGGTGATCTTGTCTCCCAGAATCTCAGAAGGAGAGTACATCTCTGAGAACTGTTTCCCTCCCCTGTCTTATTATCTTTAAATTAAAGGTGTGTACCACTGAGATTAAAGGATGTGTTACCATAATCTGGTCTGTAAGGATGATTAGTGGAATTGTTTTATTCTCAGATCCTCAGGCAGTCTTTATTTATTAAAATACAGTTGAAATGCCTCTACAGTCCTGCACTTAAATGGGAGTCTATCAACAACATGCTATTAGTTGCTTAACGGTGACACAGAGCTGTTGCGACCTTGGAGCTGGGGTGGTGAGCATGACTAGCAAAGACAGTGAACAAACCTTGGCTATGTTGGACAGGGTGGAGTCAACAGTCAGGGCCACAGAGTTGTTCTAGTCATACCTGCTTAACATTAAAAAGAAAAAAAAAAAAAAGAAAAGGTGCTTCTGGTCAGAAAATTATTACAGACAGATTCAGAAAAAAAATAAACCTCTGAACAGGTCACAGTGTTTTTTTAAAATGTGCGTAGGTTTGGGAGAAAAGAAAAAGAGTATATAGATGGTTGTAAAAAGAGTAAATAGTTTTTAAAAATAAAACAAAGTCTTTAAAGAGACAGTAAAGTAATATAAAAAGGTACAGACAGTAAAAAAAAAGTACTAGAAAAAGGGGCCACGTAAAGATGGAAAATAGAGTCTAGATTATGTATATTATTGTGGGTTTTTTTAAATTTCTTAATTGCAAAGAGACTTCTGCTGCTAAGCTAAACCAACATATATGTTTTAAAGGTATCTTGACTTCAAAATTTGAGTCTAAGAATATATTACTTTGGAAAAGAGGTTCTGCTTTTGTTTCCACACAAGATGAGAACCTGTGGATACTTCCAGGCTAATGTGATTTGAGGGAACAAGACTCTCCTGAAAGGTCTCCATAAATCCCAAAAATACTTCACCCAACTAACAGCAGGAAGTAGTTTAGAGAAAACAAAGCCCAAATTTCAAAAATGACTATTTATAAATGTTTGTTTTTATTTAAAAGGGGATGTGATATAGAAATAAATACATTGGTATGGATTTTGGTTTATTCATACAAATTTAAAGTCAGTTTTGTTATAGGTATTTCTGTTCTTGTTTAAGGTATTAAAATTATACAACTTATTTAAAATGTAATAAATAGTTAAAATTGTGGATTAATAAACAGTAATCTATAATATTCAAACTTGTAGTCATATTAGTTAGGTTTTCTAGATGTACAAAGATACATTTCAAATGGACAGGTGTTCTTCAGATCTTTCAAAAACCTACAGAATATGGCCTTTAAAATGTTTTAAGAACTTAGATTTTTCTCAACAGTGAGGCATGTCTGCTTCTGACAACACCAATAACTTCAAGAAGATAATAGGCATTGAAGAGGCTTCTTATGAGTTTGCTAGCCATTTGGGCAAGAGACTGCTCTTTCCTGGACTGCTTGTTGCTGTATGAACTGGACATACAGAGCCCACAGAAAAATGACTGTTGAACTTTCCAAAAGAAAAGATTGTCATTCAGGGTTCCCTTATGAAAGAAACTTTCAAACATTCTGCAGAACACAGAAGAAAGGAACTGATGAACTCCATCAATATAGGTGAAACAGTGTTTTGAATTTTCTGTTTCATGGAAAACTCTACCAGATACCTTGAGCCTGTAGGCAGAAGATGGATACCCCAACATTACAGAACTTTTGGTGACTGTCCAAACAGTGAGATGTCTCTGTCAATTCTACAGTTTTGGAAGTTGCTTACAATGTTCTTCCTGTTTACTTAGGTAATATTAAATCCTTATGGGGTTTTTGAAGACAGTTATAGTTATAGTTTTCCTTATTTATGATAAAAAATAAATTAGATATGAAACTTTCAATATACTAAATATTGTTAAGTGTAATTCTTTCTTGATACCTGTTTTGTTAAATGTAATTTTACTATACTAAAGTTAAGTTCTTCCTTTTTAATTAGACACAAAAAAAGGAGATGATATGGGATGTCCTTCTGCATATATGTTGCTCTTATTTATTAATGAATAAAACTGCTTTGGCCTTTGGCAGGGCAGAATGTAGCCAGACCAAAAGAGATAGAGAGAGAGAGAATAGGCAGAGTCAAGGAGATGCCATGTAACTGCCAAAGGAGGAAGATGCCCGGAACCTTTCTGGCAAACCACAGCCTTGTGGCGATAAACAGATTAATATAAATGGGTTAATTTAAGATATAAGAGTTAGTTAATAAGAAACCTGAGCTAACAGGCCAAACAGTTTTGTTATTAATATAGTTTCTATGTGACTATTCAGATCTGGGCATCCGGGAAAGAAAGAACAGCCTCTGCCTACAAGAAGCCAAGGAAGGGTGCTGCTTATTGGCTTGCTCTCTATAGCTTACTAAACCTGCTTTCTGGCAGAACCCAGAACCACCAGCCCAAAGATGACTCCACCCACAATGGGCTCCCTCCATCAATCACTAATTAAGGAAGTACCCTATAAACTTGACTGCTTACAACCCAATCTTCTGTAATTGAGGCTTCCTCCTCTTGGACAACTATAGCTTGTGTTAAGTTGACATAAACCTAGCCAGAACATCTTGCTTATTACTTCTTTCACCATTTCCTTGCACTCTTCATCATTTCATTTTTTATTATTATTTTCATATCTAAAGAAAACATTTCATTTTCTCTTCACCTTTAACTTTCTTAATCTTTTTGGGTTTTGTTTGTTTGGTTGGTTGGTTGGTTGGTTGGTTGGTTGGTTGGTTGTTGGGAGCACTAAAGACTGAACCTAGGGTCTCACATATACCAGACAAGCACTCAGCAGTGAGCTATATACAAGCACTTCCTCTCTCAATCTTTAATTTTCTAGTTAACTCTAAGTTATTTTCCATTATATTGCTCATATATTCACTGCCTTTAATGGTTGCTTATTGTCTTCTGTTAATATTTTGCTTTGGTATTGTAGTTATGACAGTTAATTTCATCCTCTGTGAGCACTGCTGAGGACCAATCTGTCAAAAGAAGGCTGACAACTAAGAAGACCGGCTTTAAGTTAGCAGGGAAATCCATCCTGACATGTAAATTGTAACACCTAAACATAGAAAATGTAAAAATCAAGGCACGTGGCTCCTCCAAAATTTCTTTTGCATTTATGTCTTTAAAAATTGAACTTACATAGCAGAGTAAGAATTCAAATTCTAATATTAAAGATGACCAATGACCTCAGGATCTAAATAGACATAGATGCACCAAAGAAGTGAATTCAAACTTTGAATGACATATTTGGCAAATTAGACAAGAAATTTAGCAAATAAATAAAAATTCTGAAAAATGGAGCAATAAACAGAAATCGTATAAATGAAACTCTCAATAAAGCATATTAAATACCATGTAAGAGCTAGTCATAACAAATCTAAGCTACCAGTCTAGCATTTATAATTAATAATAAGTCTCTGTGTGGTTATTTGGGAACTGGCTTGGGGAACAAAAAACTCTACCTACAAATGGTGCCTATCATCAGTCAATATAAAACCTGAGAAAGCTTAAGAAAAGATTCTAAACACATAAAAACGGAGTCAAACACACCTTCCTGATAACTCCCTTCTCTTACATATGTTCAGTGCTAGCGACAAACAGACAAATGTTAGGCCTTGATACCTAACACTGTCAGATATACTAGGCCTGTAGGCCAAAGATAGATGCTTCAATAATACAGAAAAACACTGGGTGGCTGTCTAAATAGCCAGATGTCCCTGCTGTTGCATACAACAAAAACAGTAATCAAGAAAGAATTACAGTTACAATATCCAGTCCATTTGTATTTGGTCTTTGATGTTGTTAAAGACTAAATAAATAGACTTAGAGTTTTCCTTAGTTCTGACAAAAAAGTAAATTAGGTATAAAGCTTTAGATTCAGAAAGAAAAGATAGATAGTATTTTATCTAAATTTGCCATATACAAATAGACTGAATATTGTATTTGTAATTCCTACTTGATAACTGTTTTAGTTGTATATGATTTTACTATGTTAAAACCTTCTCTTTTTATTTAAACAAAAGGGGGGAATATGGAATATTCCTTTACACTGTGTGAATATATGCCACTGTAATTGGTTTAATAAAGAAGCCCATATATGGACAGGATAAAGTTAGGCAAGAGAAACAGACTAAGAGAATGCTGGGAAGAAGGAGTAGGAGTCTCAGGAGTCAACAGCCAGACAGGGAAGAAGCAACATGAAAAGTACACAGATGAGGTAAACAAGCCTTTGGCAGCACATAGATTAATATAAATGGATTAATTTAAGTTATGAAAGCAAGTTAAAAACAAGTCTAATCCTTTGGTCAAGCATTTATTATTAATAATAAGTCTCTGTGTTGTTATTTGGGAATTGGTTAGTGAGACAGAAAAGTTCACCTACAAAGAAATTAGCACATGTATTTTAATAATCACCTTAAATGTAAATAGTCTTAACAACAAACCAATTAAAATGATGCAGCCCGGTTGATTGGATTAGAAACCAAGATCCAACTGCTTTCTGTGAAAAAATAAAAAGCAAAAGCAAAAAACAAAACAAAAGACCATACATAATTGGCAAAGGCACACATTAGCTAAAAAGCAAAAGATACAAAAATTCTTACTTCAAGGAGACAGAAACCAAAAGAAAGCAGATTTCTTTATTATACTCATATGCACAAGAACAAATTTTAAGTCAAAATTAGTCAAAGGAGAGAAAAAGTGTGAGTCCATATTAATAAAGGAGACAATCTTCCAAGAAGCTTTTATATGTGTACCAAATGTTGACAAGCTTGATCTCATAATACAGATACTACTGGATTCAGAGCAACAAATAGATCCAGTTATAGGAATATTGGGTAACTTTAAGAACCTATTTTTATCAGTAGGTAGATTACCCAGTCCAAAAACCAAAACTCAACAAAATTTAGAGTTGAAATGGATTATCGATTATACTTAACAGAGCCTACAGAATATTTTAGTAGTTGTGGAATAAACATTTTTTCCAAATTTCATGGAACTTTCTTCAATATAGACCACATTTTAAGCCATAAAACCAGTCTTGTAAATCAAGCAAAAAGAATTAAAATAGTTTTCTTTATTTTCAGGTATTCCTAGGAATGAACTAATTCACTGCTAAATTCTACCAAATCCTAGAGAAAATTTTACTTTAATGTTCTCCATACTGAAAAAAAACTATGACAAAAAAAAAACACAGACATTGAGGGAGAACATACTTCTATTATTCTGCCAAATAGTATTAAACCTATTACCAATAGCCTATCATTATACTCATAGATAAAAGGACCACTCAGCCCTCACCAGAGAAGCTTCTGTTTGCAGTATATGTGATTAATGAAGACCATAACTGATCAGACAATAAGAGATTATAGAATAACCAGCCCTAATGGAACATACACACCACACCCAAATGTTGACAGATCACTGTAGAAAAGGGGGCAGGGAGCATGTAAGACCCAAAAGCAGCAGACAACTAGAAGAAAACAGTGTTTTCTGGGCACAGCAGGACAGATGCACATAAGAACTCAGAATTTCAACACAATACACAAGACTCCATTCAACTCAAACCAGCATGGAGAAGGGAGCAGGGCACAAAATTACACCCCCTAGCCCAGGAGCAACTGTCAATTCTTAGCTGCTGGGTAAGAAAGGATCAGTTTTCTCTAGAAGTTTAGCCCCCTGTAGGTCAGCCAATTGAACGGTATACAGCCAAGATATTTGGGAAGTACAAATTCGTCTTCATTGAGGGGATAAAAAGGACACAACACTGGTTAGGAGGATAGATATGGGAATAGTTGAGGTAAGGAGAGTGAATATTATTAAAATGCATTTTATGAAAAATTTCAAAAAACCAATGAAAAAGAAAGCATGAAAAACAAATACATTTTTAAATAGGACAGAAAAGAATGCTTTTAGACTCATTTTAGAAAGACAGCATTACTCTGAAAACCAAAAGAGATACACACACAAATGTTGTAAACCAATTGTTTTGATGAGCATAACTGCAAAAATCCTCAAAAAAAAAAGCCATTGCAAACTAAATTAAATAATACATTAAAGAGATTATATACCACAGTACACTGGTTCTCTTCCAGAGATACACAGATATTATGACACATACATCAATAAGCCACAAATAAGCACATAAATTAGCTAGAAAACAAAATTTTCAGTAAAATGCCAGGAAATTTTAATAAATTGACATGTAAAACCTATTGGCTTTTCCGAACTGCAGTAATGAACATATTGAGAAAGAAATTGGGAAAATAAGTCTATTCATAAAACCTAAAAAAATAAATGAAATACACATCTATAAACCTAAAAGAAGGTAAAAGACCAGCACAGTAAAAACTACAAAACATCAAAGAAGCAAATTGAAGAACACAGTAGAAGCTGCTAGTATCATGGATCAGCAAAACTGATATTGTGAAAATATCCATTTTACCCAAAACAATTCCCAAATGCATTGTAAAATGTAGAGTAATTAAAGGAAGTCCATGAGAACCTGTAATAAGGATAACAAATGTGTACTGGGAAACACTCACAATAAGAGAGCCGTTGTGTTCCTCTGCTTGGTAGGTGCTGGGAGCTGCTAACAAAACTCCAACCACCAAACAAATGAAAGGTAAAAGGGCCAAGTATGCTTCCTCTCTGTGCTTACAGACCTCAGACCACAGCCTAATGGGCTGGTATCAAAAAGGGCTATTGGCCACATGGATTTCCACAACAAAAATCTTGAGACTTAACTATCATTTTAGATTTTACAGGCATCCATAGAAAAAACATTACCCCCATGACAGCTGGAAGTAATTCTAGAAAACGATGTCCCTTCTCCCAACAGAATTTGTTCTCAGGGTTAGGGACAGTTGTATAAGTACAGACAGGAAAGTTGCTTGGCCCTTTTTCCTTTCGCTTGGTTGATGGTCAGAGTTTGGTTTGTGATATAGGAGAGTCATCTGTCTATGTGTTACTTTTATTGGTTAATAAAGAAACTGCCTTGGCTTTTTGATAGGGCAGAATTTAGATAGGTGGAGTAGACCAAACAGAATGCTGGGTAGAAGGCAGTGAGGCAGACGTCATGGCTCTCCTCTCTGAGGTGGATGCTGGTTAAACTCATGCCGGGAAGCCACAGTCAAGTGGTGATACAGATTATTTGAAATGGGTTAAAAGAATATGTAAGAGTTAGCCAATAAGAGGTTAGAACTAATGGGCCAGGCAGTGTTTAAATGAATACAATTTGTGTGTTGTTATTTTGGGTGTAAAGCTAGCTGTGTGGGAGCTGGGTGGGATGAAAAGCAGGCCTGCAGGCCTCATCACTACAGGTTTGTAAGTCCCAGAGCCCACAGAGCAGAAGAATTCAGTGGTTCTCATATTGTGAGTGTTCCCCAGTAAACGTTTGTTATCTTTTATTAAGTGGTCTCATGAACTTCCTTTAATTACTCTACGTTCTGGTACCCAGCATCTACATGACCTGAGCACACCCGCCCCCAGCACCAACTAAAATTGCAATCAGATTCTTCACAGAAATAGAGAAAAGTCCTCAAGTTCTTGTGGAAGCATAAAAGATTCTGGAATACCTGAAACAATCTTAAGCTTACAAATAAAGTCATGCTGGAGATATTGCACACCCAATTTTAAATTATCTTATAGAGCCATAGAAAAAAATTAACTCACTTTTGCACTGACTCCCAAATATACATAGAGACTAATGGAACAAAATAGAACACCCAGAAATAAGCTCATATAGCTACAACCATTGATTCTTGGCAAAGGTCCCAAAAAATACAGTGTGAAAAGCCTCTTTGGCAAATGGTGCTAGGAAAACTAGCTGTTCACATGTCAAGGTCTGTAAATTGATATTACCTTGTACAAAAGTCAGTTCAAATGATTAACTGCTTTAATGGAAGACATAATATTTTGAAATTGCTATGAAAAACCATAGATAAAACAAGTACAGGAAATAATCACAAAACTGACAAATGGCATCGCATGAAATCAAATGGCAACAGCGTAGCGAAGAAAACTAACAGAGTGAAGAGACAAAATATAGAATTGAAAAAGATCTCTACTAGCTATTTCTATGACAGAAGATTAAGATCCAGAATATATAAAAAGCTAAAAAATATTAACATAAGAAAGACAAATAAGTCAATAATATGTTCAAATTACCAATGTATGAAACGATGTCCAACATTCCTAGCCACAAGGAAAATATAAATTAAAAATTCTGTCATACTCCAGTCATAACAAAAATGAAAGCAAATGTTGGGGGACATAAGAAGAATGAAGCCGCATGCACTTTTTGAGTAAATTAAAGTAATCCAGCCACTATGGAAATTAATATGGGGATTCTTCAATGTGCTAAAAATTAAGCTACCATGTGACCCAGCAGTATCACTCTTAGGTATGTGACCAAAGGAGTCTAAGACAGCATACCATAGTGTCCCTACACATCATAACTTATTATCTTACTATTTGCAATAATCAATTTATGGAATCTGCCTAAAATTTGTTTAATGCATAAAGAAGATGTGACTGATATACATATTGTTTTATTTGAACATGAAGAAGAAAAACAACATGCTATTTGCAGAAACAAAAGATACTGGAAATCACCATGTCAAGTGAAGAAGCAAGACTCAGAAAGACAAATATCACATCTTTTCTCATTTATAGAATCTCATTGTAGATTTTTGTAGATGCTATGAAAGTAGAGCGAGTTCTATTTGGGAGGGTTAGGGGGAACAGAGTGGGGTAAAGGGACAAAAGAGGGTTATGGGAATTAATGTGGATAACAGACATGCATATTTGAGACATCACGATGCAATGATTATTTTGTATGATTAACACATGCTAGAAATTTTAAACCCCTAAACAATAAACACCTCTGTTGCCTGTGACTTTGATACTGTAATATCATCTGAACCTTTGGTCCCATGTCTACCAATACTCTTTCGTTGATATCTTCCTTCCTGCTAATCAGGCTCATTACTTAGTCTCTCAACCACCTTAGGAATTGTGTGAACACATGCCTGTCATTCATACTTATGAAAGCAGTGGTGCAGAAGGTCAACTCAAAAAAAACAACCTAAAAATTCAGCTACCAACACTACTAAGTATAAGCAGATTTCCAAGGAACAGTTTCACAGAGAAATTCTCTTTATTTCTTGGTTCCAATCTTCCCTCTGTGTGTGGAGGGGTAGTAATCGTAAAAATAGACAAGTATTAAGTTGGTAAGAAGATAGAAAAGATGCTTTCATTGACCTCCACAGCTAGAGCAACTTTATTTAATTCCGGAAAATTTTTCTCAAGTTCTTACTGCACTCAGTTCAGGGTGTGGGACTCAGTCACTCAATGACCAGAGTTCAAGAGAACAAAGAGTGCAGGTTCCAAGCTGAAGCTTTGCTAAGGAGAAGGAAGGGGGTTGTGTTAGGGACAGAATGGAGGAATTAGCTGTTTCCTTGGACAAACTGTGTGACAAGTGCATGGTCTGCTGTCTCTTTTTGCAAACTGGATGTTTGGATGTAAGCACCAGATGTCTCTTTTCTGCATTCCCCAAATAGTGAGCTTCCTGAAACCTTCAGATCAATTTAGGATCTTGGTTTTGGTGTCAGGGCTGTATTTTAGTAATGATTTTTTAATTTTATTTTATCCCCTATAAAGTAATATAACTTTACCCAGATAATATATAAATCATCTTGTTGCATGGAGGGAGCTGCTTGTTCATCCCAGCCACCCGGCTAGCTTAGCCCTGAAATAATCACACAGAAATTGTATTAATTTTATATTTATTTATTAAAGATTTCTGTCTCTTCCCCGCCACCGCCTTCCATTTCCCTCCCCCTCTCCCAATCAAGTCCCCCTCCCTCGTCAGCCCAAAGAGCAATCAGGGTTCCCTGTCCTGTGGGAAGTTCAAGGACCACCCACCTCCATCCAGGTCTAGTAAGGTGAGCATCGAAACTGCCTAGGCTCCCACAAAGCCAGTATGTGCAGTAGGATCAAAAACCCATTGCCATTGTTCTTGAGTTCTCAGTAGTCCTCATTGTTCGCTATGTTCAGTGAGTCCGGTTTTATCCCAGGCTTTTTCAGACCCAGGCCAGCTGGCCTTGGTGAGTTCCTGATAGAATATCCCCATTGTCTCAGTTTGTGGGTGCATCCCTCGCAGTCCTGAGTTCCTTGCTCGTGCTCTCTCTCCTTCTGCCCCTGATTTGGACCTTGAGATTTCAGTCCGGTGCTCCCATGTGGGTCTCTGTCTCTGTCTCCTTTCATCACCTCATGAAGGTTAATATTCAGGAGGATTCCTATATGTTTTTCTATGGGTTCTCCTTCTTATTTAGCTTCTCTAGGATCACTAATTATAGGCTCGATGTCCTTTATTTATGGCTAGAAACCAAATATGAGTGAGTACATCCCATGTTCCTTTGGAAACAACCTAGATGCCCTTCAACGGAAGAATGGATGAAGAAAGTATGGAATATATACATATTAGAGTACTACTCAGCAGTAAAAAACAAGGACTTCTTGAATTTTGCATGCAAATGGATGGAAATAGAAAACACAATCCTGAGTGAGGTAAGCCAGACCCAAAAAGAGGAACATGGGATGTACTCACTCATATTTGGTTTCTAGCCAGAAACTGTATTAATTAAAACACTGCTTGGCCCATTTGCTCTAGCCTCTTATTGGTTAACTCTCACATCTTGATTTAACCCATTTCTTTCTATTAATCTGTGTATTGCTATGCAGCTATGGCTTACTGGCAAGATTATAACTGGCATCTGTCTCAGGCAGAGGATCCATGGCTTCTCCCTGACTCTTCTTTCTTCCTCCCAGAATTCAGTTCTGTTTTCCCTGCCTACCTAAGTTCTGCCCTATCAACAGGCCAAGGCAGTTTCTTTCTTCATTAACCAATGAAAGCAACACATGAACAGAAGAACCTCCTATACCATCATGTAACTTTACACTTTACCCAGACACAGTATAGTATAGGTAGCTGTATCTCAGACCTTTGGAGCCCAAACTACTTGAAATCTGGCATCCACTGTTTTTTTTTTTTGTTTTTTTTTTCTTTTTTTTTTTCCAAGAGGGTATCTAAGTTCTCTCCATTTTTAAGGTGACAATCTGAAGAGTTACTAGGTAGGATGCTGAGAGTTCAAGTCCAGGAATGTAGGAGATACTCAAGGAACAGTATCAACTTTTTCAAGGTCAGATCACTGATTTGTTGCTCCAAATGACTTCTTATTACCTTGATTCATATTCAAACATAGATACTCCCAAAGATGGCAGCCTATATCTCTTCGTGATCTGTTCCTGGAATTTTTAATTTGGCTTCCTTCATTTCCTTGACCAAAAGTTTAGCATATTCTTCAGTCTCCAGGTTTTTCTTAGTGTGTTGTTTCTTCAGCAACGTAGGTCACCATTCATGAATGAAGGCTTCTGACCTTCATTGATCAGCTTTCTCATAGCATGTTAGTGGGCATGAGCTTCTTTAGAAAGACTGAAAAGTTTCAGATTCTGCTTCTACAGAATGCAGGAACCTTGTGTCTATCATCCTCTTTAATGAGTTTCTGACACCCAGTGACTAGAAAGGAGACATTCAGATTCACCCTAGGAAAGGCTGTGGAAAACAGCTCTATGAATTTTAAAAGTATTGATTTCATCTAGGTTCCAAACAGAAAGTCTTCAGAATAAAAGCTGGCTTACTTATGTGCAGGACATAGTCTTGTATTCAGATGCCCCTGCTTTTGATGATTCTATATGATTTCATTTCTTTGCATATGTCTTGTGCATGTTTAAACAGTGTACATGTTTAAAATATTTAATACTCCTGAGCATGGTCATTTATGCCTTTAATCCCAAAACCCAGGAAGCAGACACAGCAGATCTGTGTGACTTTGAGGCCATCCTAGACTAGATAGTGAGTTACAGGCAAACTGGAGTACACAGTGAGACCCTGTCTCAGTAAAATTGTATGTGTGAATATAACTGAATATGTAATATAATATATAATACATATATGTATACACACATATGTGTGTAATTCTACCCTTGATTACTCAGTCATTGCAATTTTTCCTTCCCAGTTTTTCACTAGTTGGGTTCTATTTTCTGTCATAAGTTTTTAAAAAATTCATAAGAGCTGGGCGGTGGTGGCGCATGCCTTTAATCCCAGCACTCGGGAGGCAGAGGTCGGCGGATCTCTGTGAGTTCGAGGCCAGCCTGGTCTAGAAGAGCTAGCTCCAGAACAGGAACCAAAAAAAGCTATGGAGAAACCTTGTCTCAAAAATCCAAAAAAAAAAAAATTCATAAGAATTAGTCTATTCAGATTTTTGTCTTAATGTTCTAATTTATGTTTATCAGTTTATTAATTTTAAAGTGTTCTTACAACTTATTCAGATCCTCACTCTTACAGAAGGACTCATAGTTAGAATTCTTCTAGTATTCACTCTAAATCTATAGTATCAACTATGTAATGTCAATAATCAATAAAAATTTATTGATTTAGGAATAATAATTCAGATACTTATGAAACTAGTTAAAGATTGGAAAGAAAATAATATTGGAAGGTGAGAGAAGAAAAGGGAGGATTGAAACAGACCTCGAAGGCTGAATGTTCTTGAAAATTCTGCATCATAATAACTTTGAAAAATATGATGGGGCATATTGCAGGCCAATGCAGTGTGTGTGTGTGTGTGTGTGTGTGTGTGTGTGTGTGTGTGTGCGTGTGTGTGAATAATACAGGGTAGCCCAGAGCTGCAGCTGATTTAATTTGTTTTGTTAGTACAGGCACAGACTATAAAATAAGCATGTTCATATTCTAAATATTTATGCCTGGAGTAAATAAATAATTTATCATATAGCCTATAAATTATTTATTAAGCCATTCTAAATACATACACTATTTGCATTTTACTGAAAATAAAGGAAGTAGATGGATAATCTCTTTGGACTTCAAAACAAAACCACAACAGAAATCACAGGAAAACATGCTACAGTGCCATGCATGGACTAGCACAAGGAGGCCTCAAATGTGCTGAAGAAATAAGAAAATTAGTCTACCTTGTAGAAAATAACAAGTTCACCCAAATGTCAAAGTGTAAATTAATCTGGATGTTGTTTTTTAAGTCTGTGAACTACGACTTTGGATTAGAAAACTAGGCAGCATAGACAAAACCTTTTAAAAAGATCCTTCATTTTTTAAAAAACACTTGCTGGCACTTCAAAGAAATAGATAAGATAATGCCCTGTTTGGATTGGATGCTCCAGAAAACATTGTTGTATAGCTTTATCATTCTTTAGAGTCACTCTGCCATTCCTAAATCCCCAGCAATTGGGAAGAGGTTGCTGCAGAATGCACTCACTCCTTGAGCATCATCTGCCGACTAGGGCAACACTTCAGATTTATTCTTCTGTGAGCAGAATTCTGAGACAGAGCCATGATGTAACATCTGTTCAAGAATCGAGCACAAAACCATGAATTCTGGTCTCCCACATATAAGCCTGGCTCCCTCTTCATGGAATGTGAGATGTGGCTCTACTGCTCAGAGTCCGGATCAGACCAGTTTAGACCGGTTCAGAAAGGCTCAAACGGATTTAGAAGAGTTCCAAACAGTTCAGACCTGTTCAAACCGGCTTAGACCAGCACAAAGCGGTTCCAACAGGTTGAGACTGGTTCAGAACGCTTTGAACCGGTTTAGACCAACTCAAACCCGTTCAGACCATTCCAAACCAGTTTCAACCAGTTCAGATCCAGTTCAAACTGGTTTAGACGGCTCCAAATAGTTTCAACCCGTTTGGACCTGTTGAAACCAGTTTAGACAGGTTCAAATAGGTTTCAACTGGTTCAGACCGGCTCAGACCAGTTCAGGCCGGTTCAAACTGGTTCAGACAGCAAACCGGTTCAGACTGGCTCAAACTAGTTTAGACTGGACCCAACTGGTCTATACTGGCTCAAACCGGACCAGGACAGCTTCAGACTTGGCCCAACTGTTCCCAACCGGTCCAGACCAGTCTCGACCAGACCAGACCTGTCCTGACCGGACCTTACAGTCCTGATCAGTCTAGACCAGTTTAAATGGGACCAGGCCGATTTCAACCAGACCAAACCGGACCAGACCAGTCTTAACTAGACCAGACAGGTCTCGACTGGTCCAGACTGTAGCAGACTGGTCTCAACTGGAACAGACAGGATAAGACTGGACCAGACAGGAATATACTCGTCCAGACCAGTCTAGACTAGACTGGACCAGAGAGGACAAGACTGGACTAGACTGGTCTAGACTGGAGCAGTCTGCTCTTGGTTGGATTCTACCAGACCAGACAAGTCTTCTAGTAAAACAGAGTTGAAAAAGATTGGAAAACAACTCCATTATGTAAGAAAACAACCAAATTCTCACGAAGCCTAATTATTTGCGCTGTTTATTAATAGCTATGTTTCTGCCCCGCTCTCCCAGAACAAATAAGATCTGACTTGAGATAACACTCTGGATGAAGGGGGCCTCGACATTTCTGCAGAGATTGGCTCCTGCATAACGCATCCTGGCATCCAAACGGAGCCTGGATGGCTGCCTGCTCTCGGCTTCCCTTTGTATTTTCCCACCATAGCCCATAACAGCCTTCATTGTGATGTGGGTCCCCTTTATTGCATGTATAAATAAAACTGACAAAAGTGTGAGTAAATCCTTCGGTGGTAAAGGCTGATAGAAGAGGGCAAAAATTAATTTTATGCATGAAGAATCTCATTAAGTAGCTTCACAGAAACAAAAGGAAGTGACATCGGAGACTAGTGGATGTCAGCTTCTTCAGTCTGTGTGCCCCACAGGCTTGCCTCGAAAGTTCCTCTGCCAAGGGCTCTGGCTGCAGCTGCTGGCTCCAGAGGTCGCAAAGGATGCCCATGCTGCACCTTCGAGGATGGCTCAGGTTCTCCAGGCAGCCAAAGGCCAGAGCCAGCAGGGATTCTTTTTTTTTTTTTTCACTCTAGATCTCTGGAGAGCATCAGCCTAGGGGACTGCACTGCTCCAGCTAAAGGGAAGGCCTTTTGAGACACTGCTCTTTCTCTGCAGGAACTTTTGTGCTAATTTTAAGCACCTAGGGTGCTAGCCAGCAGAGAGAGAGAGAGATGAATGGGGGAGAAAGAAGGAGAAGGGCGAAGTGAAGTGGGGGAAGGGAGACGCCAGAAGAACTAAGATGCCTCTACTGAGAGCAAAGAGCATACAGATGGCTCAAATGTTGTCAGTGAGGCCCAGGTTTTCATGACTGATTCTAGATTCATTCTTGATTGATTGATACCATGTCCAATCACTACACCACCATCCCTCGTGCTTTTGGTTCATAGTCTGTGGAATTAATGATCTATTGTATGTGGCATGTTTCCTGTCCCAGAAGAGATGCTGTTGACATAAAGGTAAAGCTAAACACTTGCTGCCTTTGGCCATCTTGGTCCCAGCCTCTGCTATTCATCAGGACCTAATGAGTTTATCTAGATGTAGAGTAATTCATCACTGCTTACTTATGGTTTTGGTATAGCCAAAGACCACTTCAGACAGAAATAACTTATTACGGAATATTGGAACTGGTGAACTATATAAATGCAATACATCTTGTGTGTGCTGCTGAGTTCCATAGAGAAAAAAAATTCAATAAATTGTTCTGCTCTTCTATTCTACCACTAGAGAATGTCTCTATGGAACAGATGATCGAGTACCATAGGCGCTGCAGCAGAGAAAACAACCAAAAGTAGAATCACAAAGGGCAAGTGAGAAATGGGAAACATCTCTTCAGTAACAGTCCATTGTTATTTATAAAAACCATTCCATAGTAGTTTCATATGAAACTTTCTAATAACAGGCAGGAAAATGTGTGCTTGGACATCAACAGGACATAAATAATTTTAGCATGTCAGAAGGGAAGCCAGTTCAGAAGCAGGCAGCAGAGAGGCAGAATTGGGGTCCAAGGTTGATTTCATTCCTTATGAACGCCTAGACTCTGTGAAATAGCCAATCACTCTCAGCAGGGGTGCCCTTAGAGCTCTTCTGAGGACACAGAAAGTCATTCCATGCTGTTCCTCCATGGATTCACCTTGAATGACAGCTCTTAGGAGCCTTTAGGGAGCTGAGCCTGGATGCTTGGGGTGAGCCAGACTGTAATCTCTGGGCCTCTTCCAATTGTGCGCATCTGACTGCTCCTTCATCCCTCTGAATATTTTTGGTTCCATATGTCATGTCTTCACTGTGATAACAGTACCAAAGGGATTAGAATAAGGAGCAAATACAGTTTTGAAATGTCAGCCCCAGAGTATTGTTTGGATTTGGTGTCTAAGTTCCTTTCCAAATTGTTTTCAAAGAATTAATTTTCCTTTAGAAGTGCCTGCTGATGAAAGCGCCCTGCTCCATTGTCTGGGAGCATCTTCATCTCCATAGCACTCATCCTCATGGCAAGCCCAGACTTCACCGCCTTGCTTTCAGGTGCTGCTTTGCCTCCTGCTTTGGCTGAGACCAGAAAAAGGCAGGGCTCGGCTATTAATACCTCATCTGAAGTAGAAAATATTAACTGGCTATTGCCCTACCCATTTTTTTAGGAATTTACTCATTTTGAAAAGAGTTTTGCTTAGTAGTAAGCTCGCGGACTCTGTGGAGGTGCTGTGGTACATTTTTAGAAACCTGATCCCCAATGCAGACTTTGAATTTTGAAAACTGAATGCTTGTATTTCTTCCTAGAACTCCTTTATTTTCTTATGTGTATGCTGTGTGTGTATGCGTGATGTATGTTGGAAGTCTGTGTTTGTGTGTGTGTGTGGTGTGTGTGGTATTTGTGTGCATGTGGTGTGTGATGTATGTGTGGCGTATATGTGGTATGTGGTGTATGTGTAGTGTGTATGTGTCTGTGTGTGGTATATGTGTGGGGTATGTGGTGTATGCAAAGTGTGTATGGTATGTGGGGTGTGCGTGTGTGGTGTCTGTGTGTGTGGTGTGTGTATTTGTATATAAGATGTACGTGGGATATGTGTGTTTGTGTGCTGTGTGTAGAGGGTGTATATGGATGTATGTGTTTTGGTATGTATGGTGTATGTATGGGGGAAAGTATATGGGATGTATGTGTTTGGGGATGTGTGGTGTATATATGGAAGAATGTATATGGGATGTATGTGTTTGGGGGGTGTGGTGTATGAATGAGGGAATGTGTATGGGATGTATGTGTTTAGGGTGTGTGGTATGTGTGTTTGCTTTCCCAGCAGGTCCATAATGTAATGCACTTATCTTTCTTACATGGTGGGCCTTGTATGGCCAACCAAGAGAACTTAACTTATGTAACAACTGCCTCTGAGTCCGGTACTAACGGTCCAAACACCAAATGGTACTTTTGCCCTTTCTTCTCCTTAGGCTTATCTAGAAGATACAGCTTGAATGACTGGAAAGTGTGGGAAGTGCTTCAACAGCTGGCACAGTGGCTACCCTTGAGCTGATAAAGAGGCTGTGCCCTGCCCTCAGACTCCATGCATCCTGTATTGGCAATAGTAAACTACAGGGTTTCCAACTCAGTGTTTGAATCATCAAATAGAATATTAGGTATCATGATAGCATTTTCAAACTGAAAATGTTTTACTTGATTCTTCTCCCTGCACCTTCGCTCACCCAGGCCCTGCCTGGGCTCATATGCTTGCTCCCTGATCACCATCCTGCCTCCGCCTCACACGTCTCTTGGCCCCACTCTCCCTACATTTATACCTATACATGCATACATGATGCATACATAAGCTTATTTAATATAATACTTTCAGGCCCACCCATTTTTGTGTTGTTTCAGTTTTTCTTTAGAGTTAAATAGACTCCCATTCTTTGGGGTAACCAGGAGAAGAATCAGTCAAGATGCTGTTGTCAGATGTCCAGATGTGCCTGCGGCTTTTCCAGCATCCTCTACCACAGGTCTATTCTGGCATGGTGGCACTGACACCAAAACCCCTTCGTATGTTTTCAAAGTTTGCATGGTTTGCATTTCCCTAAAAAAATTCAATATCAAGATAGTTCTTACAATGAGATCTTATTAAATTCTGACCACGATTTGCTCATTGGCAAAAATGTGAGACTTCAACTTATTCACACAGTGATTAGATATCAATACAAAGCAATGAAGTAATAACCACTGCGGGTCCTCATGACTATGAACTCAGCCATGGCACAGAAGTGTTTTTATAATGAAAGATTCCAGTCCCTTCTACCATATGCAGAAACAGATAGGCCCAGACTGCAAAGCTGGAGGCTCTCCATCTACGTGCCCAGTCCTTTGTACTGAAAGAGTTCATCTCAGCCAGGATGGCATCCACCATGAATCTCAGCCAGGATGGCATCCACCATGATCTGCCAGCAGCTACTTGTTTTAGGTCATTCTCCTCTGCCAGATTTTGAGCTCTTCAAAGGCAAATCCTTGGTGTAGTGCATGGAACACAGGGAGTATTCATGAGCTGCTTGCTAAGTGACTAGAGAGAGCTTTTTGTATTTAGGAAGACACTGGGGTGGGGTGCAAATTGAGACTGCTTTTTCTTTCCTGGCCGCCCAGGCCTAAATAATCACACAAAACTATATTAATTACAATACTGTTTGGCTGATGGCTCAGGCATATTTCTAGCTGCTCTTACATCTTAAATCAACCCATTTCTATTATTTTACATTTTACCATAAGGTTTGTGGTTTGTTACCACCTGCTTCTTAAGTGGCTACATGGCATCTGCCTCCTTCAGCAGCTACATGGCATCTGCCTCCTTCAGCAGCTACATGGCATCTGCCTCCTTCAGCAGCTACATGGCATCTGCCTCCTTCAGCAGCTACATGGCATCTGCCTGCCTCTGCCTTCTTTCCTCCTCTATCTCTACTTGGGTTTCCCACCTTGCTGTATTCTGCCCTGTCATAGGCCGAAGCTTCTTCATTAACTGATGGTAATAAACCATATTCACAGCCTACAGAGGGGAATTCCACACCAGTGGGATACAGGACAAGGCATGCTGAGAGATAGAGGACTTCCATCCTGAGAATCACGGGCACGCTAGACTCTGGAGCGCAGGTTTCCAAAGTATAGAGGTTTCATAATGAATTTTATCTTCCTCCCAATGTCCTTTGTGATCCCCACTGATGTGTGTTAGATATGCTGGCAGAGAGAAGACAAGAAAGCCATTTTGTCAGACTTGACAACTTGCTATGAATTTGGAGAATGGATAGACCCAGGTTTTTTGGTTTGGTTTGGTTTTGTGTGTGAGTGTGTGCATACACGTGTGTGTGTGTGTGGTGTGGTGTGTGTGTGTGTGTGTGTGTGTGTGTGTGTGTGTGTGTGTGTGTGTGAATCTGCTAGCTCTCTTGTCTGTACTAAAGTCATTTGGTCATAGACATTTTCAGGTTTCATCTTCTTCCCTTCTTTCATAAAGGAGTAAGGACACCAGTGTGGGTTTGAACAGTCTCCCAAGCTGGTCCTCTGAGTTAGCTGTGCAGCTGCTTGTTACAAATGGAATAATTTCAAAGACGGTGTTTTCCCGTTCAAGCTCTTCACACAGATCTGCTACATTGGCTTCTTGGTTTAATAGCAATTCCTGGAAAGGTACAACTGACCTATGCATTTATTCAATAAATATTTGTTATGGTTCCAGTAAATTAGGCCAAGATTTCCCTCCATGATTCATTTCTGAGATAAAGCACTAGGTAAGCCGAAGAGCCCTGGCGTGTCTCTGGAGCCTGTGCCGATGGTTAATTCTCCTTTGGCACCATAGAATCAGCAAACGCCGCAGAGCAGCTCTCTAGAATCCGTCAGGGGCTGAGTGCTAAAGCCTTGGCTGGTGAGCGTGGGCTGCTCCAGGTGATGGGAGGGCAAGCGTGCGAGCTCTACGCTCTACCCCGTACATTCTGGCTCCCAAATCCTCCTCTTACCATCGTCTTGCTGACTCTGCGTGAGCTCAAACAGAGTCTGCCCACTTTGATTTGTTCTTTTTTCATAACGCTTTCCAAAGGGCACAGGAGAATTGCAAATAAAGGAACAAACGAAGAAAGAAAGATACACCCTAAGTCGTTTTTAAACAATTCATCCGGAAAGCTTATACACAGCTGCCTACGCCTCCCAAGGCCATTACCGGTTCCTGGAAGGATAATATACCTACTTCCTCTTCACTGCATTTATCTTCTCTGCTTGGCAGAAGAAAACTGTTCTGTTTTGCCTTGCAGGAGACCAGAGAGCAATCTTCATCTCACCTGTTCTCATCTGAGCTTATACACCGCCTAGGAGGGTTCTGGGCAAGCAAAGTCCCATAAATATTTGTATACTTTACTCAGTGGGTCTCCTCCCCTCTCTATTTGTCAAATCAAGACAAAGTCATTTGAAAGTGGGCAGCTGTGGTAAGGTCTCTTTCAAACCCTGGCTGGAACGATCCCAGCATTCTCAATGGAACAATGTACCGTACTGTATTAGTATCCTGATATCATCAATTTCCTATCCCTCATAAGTAGTCTGGTCACCCAGGCCTGCCCTTAGCATGAATCCTATCAGATTATTTCCCAAGAATCTACACCCCATTGCTCCTTAAGAATTTTCACTGGTTTACTACAGGATTCCTGGACTGTAAATTCTCGTGTGTCCATGCAATACAGAGCTGTGTCCCATGTCTCCTTCAGGCTGCTCTGGTTCCTGTACTTACCACGATGGTACTGAACACAGACCGGACATTTTAACATGCATCTCTTACAGCTCCTGTTTAACAACAGCACCGCTTCTTTAACGAACTTTTTAAGTAATGGTGCCTGGAACTGGAATTCATTCTCCTTTCTTCTTTTTGCACATTATGAATGCATAAATCACAGTTATGTAATGGTTATCTACCATAGGCCAGACAGTTTTATAGACACTGGAGATGTACTGGTTATTATAATACATAACAACTTTATTTTCAAATGGTTGGATTCCACGGGAAACTACAGGTAATAACAGATAAAAAAGTAAGTGGCAGGTGATAAAAGCTATGATGACAATAAACGGTCATGTGACAGAGGCATTTCATACGGGGTGGTCAGGAGCATGTCTCTGGGGACCAGTATTTAAAATGAAATATACAAGTCAACTTGATAGAGTGAAAGAATAGAGAGAAACTCGGTGCACCAGGCATGAGGTTAGCGCAGGAGAGTGACCTGAGATGGGGAGTTAAATAATTTTGAAATTCCAGGACGAAATATGATGTTATTCCACATATATTATAAAGATATTTGCGTGCTCTAAGTGGGGAAACAGTACAGTCAATTTTACTTTTTTATGTATTTGTTTTGCTTTATTTGAGACCTGGTTCTACTCTGTAGCCCCAGCTGTCTTAGACCTTGCTTATGTAGACCAAACTGGCCTCAAACTTGTAATACTCCTCCTCCCTCTGCCTCCTGAGTGCTGGACCACAGGCATAGCACACCACATACAGCCCAATACATATATTTTAAAAGAATAATTTTAATTTCTCTGTGGCCAATGGTCTCAGTGGACAAAGTAACATGATGTCAGATAGTTGCCATCAGTCCAGGCAAGGGCAGAGGGGCTCTGATGTGGGGTGGCCCTATGTATGATGTGAATATGTTTTATTACTATTGGTTAATAAAAAGCGGCTTTGATATAAGACAGGGCAGACTATAGCTAGGTGGGAAATCCAAGCAGAAAGACAGGGAAAGAGAAGGTGGAGTCGGGGAGATGCCTGCAGCTGCCAAAGAAGCAAGATGTGACGTAATGCCATGGCCACGTGTTAATACATGGATTAACAGAAATGGGTTCATCTAAGTTGTAAGAGATAGTTAATAACAAGCCTGAGCTAACAGGTCAAACAGTTTGTAATTCATATTAAGTCTCTGAGTGGTTCTTTGGGAACTGGCCAGCGGGAGAGAAACCACCAGTTAACAGGGCCCGAGCAGTGAGGAAAATAGACAGAAGTGGAGTGCATTTTAGAGGTATGGATGAAAATGGCGGCTTGAGAGATGTTTACTATCTCATAGAATGACTCATTTTCCACAGTCTAGAAACCCCCTCGGGGGCTGAGCTCACCCTTTCTTCATGTTTCTGTGTATAATGTCTAACTTGGAGCTCCTGAAGCTAGACTGGACAGCTGCAGCTTTTATGAGTATTTGTCTTAGAAAGTTGCTTGCATGCAACTCGCACTGAGAAATTAAATCAATAGTTACTGCCAAAAATAAATGCCATCGCTTGGTCTCTTGGAGATGTCACCGTGAATGGTATTTTCCTATACATGAAAAACACTTACATGAAGTTACAGGAAGTAATTAAATGGCCACTAAACTCTTCTCCACCTGTTCATGGGCTCTCAATTTGTTGGTCATGACCCCTTTGGGGTCAACAAACCTTTCACAGGGATCACCTAAGACTTCAGAAAACACTGATATTTACATTATGATTCATAACAGTAGCAAAATTGCAGTTATGAAGTAGCAACAAAAGTAATCTTAAGGTTAGGGGTCACCACAACATGAAGAACTTTATTAAAGGGTCACAGCGTTAGATAGGTTGAGAACCACTGTGTTAGAGGAAACACAGAGGACTTAGAGTCTTAAGGAATCTCAGAGTTTACGACCTTCCTCCTGTCGGTTGTCCTCACAAATGTGGGAGACCTGTTGCCTTCCTTCAGACCACAAGACACTGAGTTAACTTCCGATTTCCCTGAAGGAGACTTTAATTACAGTGTGAACCCTGTAGTGCCTTTATCCCAGCCACACTGGTATCGGGGTATATTATATGGAACTAAAGATGGGCAGCCCTATTCATTTTCTGGTATTTATTGGTCTTTCATGTTTGGTCATTTTTATATCTATCTACAAGCAAGTTTTTCCAGCATTGTTTGATTGCCATTGTGAGAAATGGTTTTATATTTATTTGTTTGTTTGTTTATTTATTTATTATGTATACAATAGTCTGTCTGCGTGTATACCTGCAGGCCAGAAGAGGGCACCAAACCTCATTACAGATAGTTGTGAGACACCATGTGGTTGCCGGGAATTGAACTCAGGACCTTTGGAAGAGCAGGCAATGCTCTTAAGCACTGAGCCATCTCTCCAGCCCGGTTTTATTTTTAAAAGTAGGCAAAATATAAAACATAGCAGTTGATAGATGTGGTGGTTTGATTAAGAATGCCCCCATAGGCTCATATATTTGAAAGATTGGTCACCTAGGAGGGACATTATTTGAGAAGGATCAGGAGGTATGACCTTGTTGGAGGAAGTATGTCTCTGGGATTTGATGTTGCAAAAGTCCATGGCATGCCCAGTCTCTCTCCCTCTTCATTTCTTTACCCATTCTATCTTTTACTCTGGCTTTCTCTTGCTCTAGGTCCCTCACTCTAGTTCTCTCTCTCCCTCTTCATTTCTCTTCCCATTCTCTTTCTCACTCTGGCTTTCTCTTGCTCTCGGTCCCTCACTCTCGTTCTCTCTTTCTCTGCCTGTGGATTAGGATGTAACTCTCGGTTACTCCTCTAACACCATGCCTGCCACCATGCTTCCCCCCACGATAATAATAGACTAAGCCTCTGAAACTGGAAACAGGTACCCCCCCCCCCCGATTAAATGCTGTCTTTTAGAGGGGTTGCTTTGGTCTGTTGTCTCTCCATAGCTACAGAACAGTGACTAAGAAAACTGCTTATTTAACCAATGTGTTTACTGCACAGATTCATGTTTAAGTTTCAGTTCAACCTTTCTTCTCTAGCACAGGCAGGTGATACATTTATTGAAAGGAAAAAAATCACTCAAAGGAAAGACTATGGGACTTTAGATATGCTACTTCTGACTGGCAGACCCTGAAAACCACAGCAGAAAGTGCACGGTGGGAGAGCCAGGTAGGAGCTCTGGTGTGTGCACTGTGTCTGCTGCCAGTCTCCCAGACCATCATTGGTGAGCTGACTCTTCTAGCAATGATGTCTCTACAGACAGAGCAGCAGCTGTTTTCAGACTACCGTTAATATCTCTGCCATTGTCAAACTCAAATATAGGATGTCCATTGTTCTTTGTGTCAATCGACTAAGATTCGGATTCAGGGCACCACACACCATGCCTCAGCTGGTGAGAAGCAGGAACACTAAGCTACCACACTGAGTTTCGTCAGATGTAACCAGCTCTCTGTGGCTCAGTCCTTCACTCTAAAATGTAAATGCATGTTTCTGAAATGCCTTTGGTGAAAGGCTGTTGGGAAACTCTCTAGGCGTATGAAAACATTAAACATCTTTATTTATACTATTTATATATATAGTTTATATATATACCAGTGACATAAGCTACATGTAGCTAAAATATATGGTATTTTATATATGTACATTTGTATCTTATACATACTGAGTAATATACATACTGATTAGCTGGCCAGGAAACTGTATTTTTATACACTACAGACTTTAGAAATGAGCAGCCAAACTTTGTATGCAATGAAAACTAAGCAATGTTAGAAAAACAAGTTTTTTTATTCTCTCTCTTTCTATGGATATATGCATTGTATGTGTGCTTACATGTATGTGTAGGTACATAAATAATCACATGCACACTTTTAATCTGTGATAAAGATCCTTCCTGCCAATTAATATTCCTTCCTTATTGGCACCCTGGCTTTCCCTAGATTGACTTGATTTTTCTATAATCACACAAAAGTGTCATTATACCAAGCATGTTGTTTTATATCTGATTTTCTTTTTTCCTCGACATAATTATTTGAAATTCACCTAGGTTTTCGCCATATATTTATGCCTGCATGCATGTTCGTATGACATATACATATTGAAAGCTCACCACTGTTTGTGTGTGTGTGTGTGTGTGTGTAAATGTGTAAATGTGTGTAGAGGTCCGAGATTATTTCCCAGAGTCTTGTCATGATAGCCCTGGAATTGTTACAGTTCAGGTCCAGAATAAAAGACAGAACTTCTTACTAATGTGGCGTATAAAATGCTAGTAAATAACTCTAGCAATATAGCAATCTCTGTATAATGTTGGCCCGTGTTCAGGGGAAGGTAAACTTGAGTCTCAGAAGAACTGTGGGGCATGTAAACTTGAAGCACACCTATGACCTACTTGTTCAAGAAAAGAAAAATATTGTTATGGGGAGTCACAGAGAATAGAAGAGTTTAGCTTCCCAAAAGAAAGAGTTACACCAGCAGAATAAAGAAGGGATTCTGGGGCAACATAATACTAGGTATTTTGAAATTGTTTCAAGATTACGGAATGAGAAACTATAGTCATAGTGTTGGAAGACAAGTCTTCTTGGAATTTTATACCTGCAAAGGAGAAGTCAAGAAGAAGAAAGGTGGCTTAAGATTAAAAAAAAAAAAAACAACCAACAACAACAACCTTACAATGTATAGTAATGTGTAGTGCTACCTAATAAGGGCCCTGTATGCTGACCCATGGTAAGGGGAAGGTGACACTCGAGTCCTAGAACTGTGGAGCATGCAAACTTAAAGCACACATTATGCAACCATACCCCATCATGAGATGATTATTTTCAGTTACGATTATAAGATCCAGTCATTGTAACATGGAAAGTGAAAGGTTAAAACATTTACACATACCCCAAACAAAGCAATATTACTCTTGGCTTTCAGAAACACTCCATGTCAAATTGGTACATTATATATCTTCCTTTAAGTCTAGTTCTACTTAATAATTTGCTTAACTACTGGGTGCCTATGGTGTCTGCAGGGAAATTGATTATTTGAGTGGAACTCAAGTAGAAGTATAAACTACCCCTTTAAGACACAAATCTGTCTTCTATTTCTATATGCCCTATAATTCTGTATAATTTTACTATTAGTTTGTAGATGCCAGCTCCACCATAGATACCAATTTATTACCTAATAACAGTTTGCTGATGTACTACAGAAATAAAGTGTGTTGATGGATGGAAAAAAACTAGTGTGGAATTTTGACCTTCTTAATATGTTTCAGAATTTAAGCTAAATAAGTTGTCATATCTCTTAGGGTTGAGAAATTAGCCATGAATATTACATGAAATTATTGCTATTACACAGGAGTATTTCATTCATAAGTCATGTGAATGAGGTCTAAAGCAAATGTGAAGATCAATTTATCAAATGCTTCAAGGGTGCTGGAATCAAATGGACATTTTATTCTCTAGCTGTCTCAGCCACCGGATGTTACATTAAATTGCTGTGGTCTTTCTTTACTAGTAAACGTTGTATCTTTACATGCAAGCGCTGCTACCTTGTCCCTTAATATATTAAAAGTCTTTGCAATCAGGTTTATTTGTCTTGATTTTTCCTGTTCATTCATTCATCCCAAATTGCAAATTCAGAGGTCTCTCAATCGAATGAAATGACCTTTAGTTCCACGAGCTTTGGCTAAAGCAAAACCACAGTTACTAAAGGCAAAAGGATCTTATTTTGTGTGCTCTGCCACACCTGATTGACTCCTTCTTATTTATCACATATAGACAAGGTGCCTTCTCCCTAAAATTCACTAAGGTAGAAAAGGAAAGATCAGATTTGGAGAAACTTTCTGTATCAAGGTCAGAGCCGTATCCTTCTTCTCCTCCTCCTCCTCCTCCTCCTCCTCCTCCTCCTCCTCCTCCTCCTCCTCCTCCTCTTCTTCCTCCTCCGCCTCCTCTTCTTTCTCTTCCTCTTCCTCCTTCTCTTCCTTTCCTTCTCTCATATGAAATCTTCTGCTAGCCTTGAACTCATTACGCAGTTTAAAACGACCTTGAACTTCAACCCCACACTCTCCCTTTCCCAGTGCCAGGATTACAGCTGTGCTGCGCCATGCCTATTCTAGTGCAGCCCTGGGGTCAAACTCGGGGTCTGTGCACGGTAGGCAAATACTTTTCCAACTGAACCATGTCCTCAATTGAAACTGGGCTTCCAAATGAAAAGTCCCACGTCTGACATTGAAAGACACCAACACACCTCAGTAACTCTTCTGGAATTATTTAAAACAAAAATAATCATTACATATTAATCTATTACAAAAAAAAAAACAAGTGAACAAAGTCTTCTAAAGAGATGCCTCATGAATTGGATCTTCATTTCTGATGACAGAGTAGTAACCAAATAATAATAATCAGGAGCACTTGCCTAAGGACAATTTGAATTTCTTTTTTTAACCTCTTTTTTTATTGATTTTTATTGAGCTCTACATTTTTCTCTGCTCCCCTCCCTGCCTTTCCCCTCCCGTCTTCAATCCTCCCCAAGGTTTCCGTGCTCCCAATTTACTCAGGAAATCTTGTCATTTTCTACTTCCCATGTAGATTAGATCTATGTAAGTCTCTCTTAGTGTCCTCACTGTTGTCTAAATTCTCTGGGATTATGGTTTGTAAGCTGGTTTTCTTTGCTTTATGTTTAAAAACTACCTATGAGTGAATACATGTGGTAACTGTCTTTCTGGTCTGGGTTACCTCACTCAAAATCATGTTTTCTAGCTCCACTTCCCCTTCGCTATTGCTGCCATTTCCAGGACTTGTAGGATGCCAAAAGCTGGGGCAACCATATTGTTTTAGTTTGAGCTACTGAACCCTCCCACTAGTCAACTCTGTGCAGACTGTGGCAGACTCCTATTGACAAAAACAAACAAGCAAACAAAAAACTCACCTAATTTTATTTTACTCTAGAATATGTTAGACTTTAAGTTGCTTCTATCTTTAAACTATATCCACTAGAAACAGCACACTGTGAAGAGATACCCAGGTAAAACTTCATTATCTGAGGATAATTGGTATTGGAAAAGGTCACATAAGGTGAAATCACAGTCGACATTACGGGGAATGGTGATAAAAATGTTTAATTTGGGATTTCATCTTGAAAAATTAAACTAACATTGGTGAATTAATTGAATTAATGCTAACCACTTACGTTATAATTATATTTATGGGCAATGGGACTATTGTTATTGTGAACACTGTATAGAAACATACTTCCCGACTCAGCACCCATTCATTGCTACAGCTCCTCCCCTGGGGAGAGGCATCTTGAGATTTCCCGCATTCACGTCAGCATGCCCCCACTGCTGCCACTGCGCAGGCTTTGTTTAGGTGGCTATATTTTTGAGATTCCAAGGATGCAGTTTTCCCATTATCCATATCTCCCAGCAAACATCTTGGTCCTCTGTCTCTTGAAATCTTTCCAGCCCTTCATCTGCAATGTTCCCTGAGTCTAATGTTTAGAGATTGTGTTATAGATGTATCCGTTTGTGCAAGGCACTCCACGGTCATTG
>NW_026067962.1:9448593-9450419 GCF_014885135.2 Alexandromys fortis
ATGTGGGTACTCATGTGCCATATCCAGGGCCACATCCAAACTCGGAAGGATTGGGTTCAGTCTGCAGCTGTGGTTGCAGCGTGTATACCTGATTATTGCAATCGCATCTATGGAAAGTGTGGATGAAGCCGGCTTGGAGAACATCTGCACCTTCATTACCTATGCTTGTCTTCGGAAAATCCCTCTTACGCTAGAACTCGCGTATTGGCGTGATTTCAAAATCTGTCCTGCAGTAGCAACTTTTCTGTGTACAGTTAAGAAAATAAAATAAAATGCAGCCACCACCGCTTCCTCTTTAAATCATAGGGATTTAATCTGGGAAATGACTGCTGATACCCTATGATACACCCATTTCAAAAAACAAAACAAAACAAAAAGACCCAAAGACTGTTAAGGGGAGTCTGTCTCTCTGACACCATAATTATAGGTTCATTTTGTAAAAAACTAATACAGTTAAGAAGGACTATCGTTTGGGCTCTCACAATGTTAGGTCGAACATATGGCCCAGAATACTTGCCTGGACTGTTCTAGGGAGTATTTTTACACATAAAGTATGAATCAGACTAATATGCTCATTGCTTGTTCCTCCCTTCCTAATTCCAAAGCTTTTTTGAAACACATTACAGTTTCTAGATTTGTGTCTACTGTCATTCTAATTGTGGGGAGAAATGAACTAGATCTGCCGACAAAAGCAACATAGTATCTCCTAACCCTGGCTCACGACTTCAGCCACAGAAAGAATGAGAGGTGAGGCTCCACCTAGAGAGGAAATTTCTTCCAATATATTAAAAAATAGAAAATAAAGTGGAGTTTTAATATGTTTGTGAATACACTCCATCGTCCCCTCCCCTGGTGTCTGAACAATTATCGTAGTAAGTACAAAAGAAATCTGTTTTGGGTCGGTAGTAATGGGCCCAGTTTAACTGGCCCATGGGATGAGAGTCGCTGCCACAGGTAGCAACAGAGACACGCATGGATGCACAAGTGTTCGCATCTCCTCAGAGCTCTGCAACCTCATCCTACGCTTGGGCTTTTCCGGGGAACCTGGAGCGGCCCTGAACAAGAACCTCCCTAGTTGTGTTGCAGCATCCCGCACAGGCCAAATGCTAATCCCGAGAAGACTGAAAGCAGGGGGCCTTTTAGTGTTAGTCATGCTGATCAATTTTAATTGAAAAGGGAAAAGCATTCATTGTGCACAGTACGGCACCAAGTACATCCGCTAATGGAGCTGCTAGCGGGGAAGCCAGAGGTCCCTGCGTGTTTCTCTCCTGTGAAGTCTGTCCCCATTTGAGAAAATGCTCATCCTGAGAGGAATACACACAGAGTACAGAAGCAGGAAAGCGTCACTAGCAGGGTGGCCAGAGTAATCAGGTCGTCGTGTTCACTTCCTTACTTCCTGTCTTCCTCCCCCAAAGGAAAGCACTAGAAGTTTGTAGCTTCTCTTCACACCATGGTGGCATGAATGCTAGAAACTCGTCTAGTACCTACAGCAGTTCCTTCATCCAAGACTCGTGGCAAAACAAATCTGCAATCATTGACTATAACAGTGTGGTGGTTGTGTTCCCATTACTGTGGAGACATACCTGGGACAAGTGCTTAAGACAGTTCATTCTGGATCACAGCCCTTCATGGTGAGTCAGTCATGGCTGCAGAAGTGGGGAGAAGCTGCTCACATGGCATCTCTAAGCAGGAAGCAAAGAGAGATGAACCTGGAAGTCTTCTTTTTATTCAGTCCAGGGTCCCAAGCCCCAGAATGGTGTTGCCTACACTTGGAGGAGTGGAGCAGTGTTACTTCCTACCTATATACTAATCCAGAAATTCTGTCC
>NW_026067962.1:9458852-9469018 GCF_014885135.2 Alexandromys fortis
ATGTGGGTACTCATGTGCCATATCCAGGGCCACATCCAAACTCGGAAGGATTGGGTTCAGTCTGCAGCTGTGGTTGCAGCGTGTATACCTGATTATTGCAATCGCATCTATGGAAAGTGTGGATGAAGCCGGCTTGGAGAACATCTGCACCTTCATTACCTATGCTTGTCTTCGGAAAATCCCTCTTACGCTAGAACTCGCGTATTGGCGTGATTTCAAAATCTGTCCTGCAGTAGCAACTTTTCTGTGTACAGTTAAGAAAATAAAATAAAATGCAGCCACCACCGCTTCCTCTTTAAATCATAGGGATTTAATCTGGGAAATGACTGCTGATACCCTATGATACACCCATTTCAAAAAACAAAACAAAACAAAAAGACCCAAAGACTGTTAAGGGGAGTCTGTCTCTCTGACACCATAATTATAGGTTCATTTTGTAAAAAACTAATACAGTTAAGAAGGACTATCGTTTGGGCTCTCACAATGTTAGGTCGAACATATGGCCCAGAATACTTGCCTGGACTGTTCTAGGGAGTATTTTTACACATAAAGTATGAATCAGACTAATATGCTCATTGCTTGTTCCTCCCTTCCTAATTCCAAAGCTTTTTTGAAACACATTACAGTTTCTAGATTTGTGTCTACTGTCATTCTAATTGTGGGGAGAAATGAACTAGATCTGCCGACAAAAGCAACATAGTATCTCCTAACCCTGGCTCACGACTTCAGCCACAGAAAGAATGAGAGGTGAGGCTCCACCTAGAGAGGAAATTTCTTCCAATATATTAAAAAATAGAAAATAAAGTGGAGTTTTAATATGTTTGTGAATACACTACATCGTCCCCTCCCCTGGTGTCTGAACAATTATCATAGTAAGTACAAAAGAAATCTGTTTTGGGTCGGTAGTAATGGGCCCAGTTTAACTGGCCCATGGGATGAGAGTCGCTGCCACAGGTAGCAACAGAGACACGCATGGATGCACAAGTGTTCGCATCTCCTCAGAGCTCTGCAACCTCATCCTACGCTTGGGCTTTTCCGGGGAACCTGGAGCGGCCCTGAACAAGAACCTCCCTAGTTGTGTTGCAGCATCCCGCACAGGCCAAATGCTAATCCCGAGAAGACTGAAAGCAGGGGGCCTTTTAGTGTTAGTCATGCTGATCAATTTTAATTGAAAAGGGAAAAGCATTCATTGTGCACAGTACGGCACCAAGTACATCCGCTAATGGAGCTGCTAGCGGGGAAGCCAGAGGTCCCTGCGTGTTTCTCTCCTGTGAAGTCTGTCCCCATTTGAGAAAATGCTCATCCTGAGAGGAATACACACAGAGTACAGAAGCAGGAAAGCGTCACTAGCAGGGTGGCCAGAGTAATCAGGTCATCGTGTTCACTTCCTTACTTCCTGTCTTCCTCCCCCAAAGGAAAGCACTAGAAGTTTGTAGCTTCTCTTCACACCATGGTGGCATGAATGCTAGAAACTCGTCTAGTACCTACAGCAGTTCCTTCATCCAAGACTCGTGGCAAAACAAATCTGCAATCATTGACTATAACAGTGTGGTGGTTGTGTTCCCATTACTGTGGAGACATACCTGGGACAAGTGCTTAAGACAGTTCATTCTGGATCACAGCCCTTCATGGTGAGTCAGTCATGGCTGCAGAAGTGGGGAGAAGCTGCTCACATGGCATCTCTAAGCAGGAAGCAAAGAGAGATGAACCTGGAAGTCTTCTTTTTATTCAGTCCAGGGTCCCAAGCCCCAGAATGGTGTTGCCTACACTTGGAGGAGTGGAGCAGTGTTACTTCCTACCTATATACTAATCCAGAAATTCTGTCCTAGAAATGCCCCGTCTTTTTTTTTTTTTAATCTGTGCTGATTCTAGGTCTCATCAATCGACAATCAGTATTAACTGTCATCATTGTTATCCAGAGTACCTTATCTGGAACCAGCAAATGACAGTGAAAACTATGAAGTATGGTATACCTAGTTTAGATTCTAGGAGTCTAGAGTAAGTCAGGACAAGATAGTCTTTTCTCTAAGAATTATCTCACTTCAAGAAATCTGCTCCATTCACACAATATCTCTGTTGTGGGGGAAGAAGAAAGCTTCCATCAGGAGATGGAGGGGATGGGAGATGGCAACAGGGGTAAAAATGACTAAAAAGTCATAATAGGCATTATACACATTGGATCAGTAAGCCATTCAACAGTGCAAGCATTCCCAGAGCACCATAAGAACAGTGTTTTTCTTCCTAGAACATGGCATTTTAAAAATAAATAAGCAAATGAATGTTTAAATTAGAAACAGAAAATATCCTACCCTCTTGAATGTTGCTGTTGGGATTTGTAAAACCCAAACTATCTCTGTTCTTAATGTTACTTGGCTTTTAATAACATTTTATTGATATGTATTATATATAACAAAATTTATAATTCTACAGTGTAAAGCTGGGCCCCAGGAGCTGCTTCTGTTGATAAACTGCCAGCTCTGCAAACATGAAGACCTCAAATAGAATCTTCAACACACATGTAAAAGCCAGGGTGAGGCAGTGAGTACCTATCACCCTACCACTGGGGAGGCAGGGACAGATGGATCCCCAAAACCCGCTGGTCACCCAGCCTACCTGAATCATGAGCTCTAAGTTCAGTGAGAGAACTGGTAAGTGAGCAAAGGAGATATAGTCAATATTGACATCTGTCCTCCATAGGCATGTGCACTTCCACATACAGGTGCACACACACATGAATACACATATACCCACCATGCACACACATGCACACACACACAAAGTACAGCTGGCAGTCTCAGAATTAGACAGTTATAATCACTATCCAATTTCTCTGTCATCCCAACAATAAAACTCAGAATCCACCAGGAATATTTTCACATGAGCTTTCCCCTACCCTCCAGAACCCACAAATTTATTCTCTAAATTTGAGATATTTAATATATAAATGGAAACACACAATAGGGGAATTTTACATCTATATCTTTTTATACTTTATCAGGATTGTAGGTAGTGTCCATATTTCACTTCTGTAAGATTATATAACATTCCACATGCCCCTTCATGTTGAACAATTCACCAATCATTAGACATTTAAATTGTTTTCAAATTTTGACTTTTACAGTTGAAATTGTAATGTTTATTTTTAAGCAAGTCTCTACATGGGCAAATGGCTACAGTTCTCTTGGAAATATGTCTAGAAGTGAACTTGCTGGATTCTATGGCACCTCTTTGTTTTAACCTTTAAGGAAATGCCAAAACGTTCTCTAGAATGGCCATCATTTAACATTCACATTTTCAGCTTTCAAGGCATCGTTTGTTGAAAAGATTCGCTTCTCCAGTGTGTCACCTTTAATGCTTTGTCAAAGACTCTCTGATTAGATAAGTGTGGATGTATTCTGAGCTCTCTGTTTTATCCCAACGATACTTCGATTTTTTTTTTTGACAAATTCTTACTATATTGATCACATAACCAAGGTAATCTTGAAGCCTTGTCTAGGTCTTCCAACTTCACTACTCTTTCTCCTCTACCTTCGCCTTCTCTTCCTCTTTCTTCTTTAAATTTATGTTTTGATTCTTTAAGTTCAGAGTCAGTTTGTAGATATGAACCAAATACCTTGCTGAGATAATGACCGAGATTGTGTTAACTTTCAACTTTAAGCTATCAAGTCCATCTTCTATCAACAAAACATGTGATATTCTGTTAATTTAGTTCCTCTATGTTTTGCGATTTTCTTCACATGGATCTTGTAAATTTTTTATAGACTTATACCTGAGACATTGTCTGTTAACAGAACAATAGTTCCTGAGAGTTTACTCCTTTTGTATCACTTGAGTCCTGGAACATTCCTGAAAACTTCCAGGAGGCTCAACTTACCACAGTCTAATAGTTCAAAGATTATTTGGGAGACTGCTACTTGTGAAACTCATCTTTATTTGGACATATTTTATCAAATTAAAGCTCCAGGAGGTTAGGTGGTATTGTTCCAGAACTTCAAAAAATGCATCTGTTAGTTATAAGCTATATGGTATAGGGAATTTTATTATAGAACACAACTGGTTGCATTCTCTTGGAAGGGGCAATTTTATAAGGTGAAATTTTGGACATAATCTAGTTTTCTTTCTGTTGCTGTGATAAGCTACTGACACCTGTGCTAATTAGCATTATTTATTTTTTTTATTTGAAAAAAATTTCCAGACAATATATTCTAGTCAAGGTTTCTCCTCCCTAAACTTCATCCAGATCCTTCCCACCTCCCACCCAAACAACTTATTCCCCCCCTTCTCTCTCTCTCTCTCTCTCTCTCTCTCTCTCGCGAGTGCAAACAAAACATACATTCAAAAACTAAGAAAATTGCAAGAAACACACACATTAAAAAAAACCTGTAGAAATACAAGATTGAAAACCATAATATATAGGCCACAGACCAATAAGACAAAAAAAAAATGGCCAAACAAAGCAATATGAGACAAAAACACTATAAAAATACTGTTTAGTTCATTTTGTATTGGCCATCTATTATCAGGTATGGGGCCTGGTCTTAAGTATAACTTATACATCCAGTGATACTCCATTAAAGAAAACTAACTTTCCTATGTAAGCAAGTGTCAATTGCAGGTAACTTTTCCATTAAGGGTGAGAACCCATGTCCGCTTCCTCCTCTCAATTCTAGAACCTTGCCTGTCTTGAACCTATACTTATTCTGTGCATAATGCCACAGCCTCTGTGATTTCATATGCTTAACAGTCCTATTGCATCTAGAAGACACTGTTTAATTGGAATGTTTTGATGAAGACATTCATTTAGGACTTAGTGTCCCAAAACTTCTCAATCTTTGCACATTGTCCAGTTGTGGTTCTCAGTGTTAGACCCCATATACTGAAAAGGTAGCTTCTCTGATGATGGCTAAGTGAATCACTGATCTATGGGAATAGCAAAATGCCATTGGGAGTCATTACATTGCTACGTTCCTTGAACAGAGCAATAGTGTCTGATTTTTCCATATATCCATAGCCTATCCAATCTGAGGTCCATGTCCAGGACAGCAATGTAGGCATGGGTTCCATCTCATGGAGTAGTCCATGAATTTAATGAAGGAGTGGTTGCTTACACCAGCATACCATACAGGTAGGCAACCATTGTAGATTTGGGGGATTGTGTTAGATTGATAGTGTGCAGAGGACCTTCTAGTACCATGAGTATTGGTCAGTAGGAACAAAGCTTCTAGTTAGGCAGCACCTCGACTTCTCTGTGTTCAGTGAGATATGCAAGAATCATCTTCATCAAAATGGCCTAGCCATCAGTTATGGAAAACAACCAATTAGCTTTAGCAGTAGCTGAGATTTTTGAGGATGTCCATGGGGTCCCTTTGGCCAGCGATTTAACTAAATGTAACTAATTCCTATTACTAGAGGTTTTACTTGGTTGTGAAAGATCTAGTTGGGGCATTGTCTCCCTATGATTTGGAGACCCTATTTAGACTTCTTTTATATATGTATATGTTTTAGGAAGCTTCTACAGTACTAAATTTCAATGTAACCCCGTAAATAGTGATGGAGGAGGGTCATTTGTCTATCTGTTGCTTTCATTGGTTATTTAATAAAGAAAACTGCCTTGGCCTTTGATAGGACAGAAAATTAGAGAGCCAGAGTAGACAGAACAGAATGCTTGGAGAAAGAAAGCAGAGTCAAGCAGTCGCCACAGCTCTCCTCTACGAGATGGATACAGGCTAAGAATATTCCCGGTAAGATACCACCTCTTGGTGCTACACTCATTAGAAATGGGTTAATCAAGATGTGAGATTTAGCCAGTAAGAGGCTAGAGCTAATGGGCCAAGCAATGTTTAAAAGAATACAGTTTGTGTGTTATTATTTCCGGGGCTAAGCTAGCCATGTGGGATCCGGGCAGGAACATAGCCTGCCGCTCCTTCTACAAAACAGCTTTTAGTGTTAGTTGCCCTTCCCCATTTTCTTTCTCTTTCCCCTCTCATTTTCCCTCCTCTTCCTCATTGAATCTTACCATCCCAGTCTCCCCATCTCTTCATAACTGTACATCAAAGGAATAAGAACTAACATCAACATATAAAAAAATATACAATGTTTGTCTTTTTGTGTCTGGGTCACCTCACTCATGATGTTTTCCTAGCTCCTTCAATTTACATGAAAATTTTATAATTTTGGGTTTTATTAATAATAAATAATAAAACATACCACATGTTTATTATCCATTTACCAGCTGATAAGACACTGAGGTTGTTTCCAGTTTCTGGTTATCATCAACATGGCAGGAATGAACATTGATGAGCAAGTGTCTGTGCAGTAGGATGTAGAGCCCTTTGGGTTTACATTCAAGAGTGCTCTAGTTGGATCTTGAGGCAGATCTACTCCCAGCTTCGAGTAACCAATTTTCATAATGGCTGTACAAGTCTACACTCCCATTAGCAATAATAGTCCCCCTTACTCCACATACTTGTGTACATGAGTTCTAATTTGTTGTACTGATTTTGTCCATTCTGACTATTGAAAAATGATATCTCAAAGCAGTTTGATTTGCATTTCCCTGAACAGGAAGGATGTTGGGCCATTCTTTATGCGTTTCTGTCATTAGTGTGTCGTCTTTTGAGCACTCTCTGTTCAGTTCTGTAATGCTCCATTTTTAGTTGCGTTATTAGTTTTCTTGATTTCCAGCATTTATATATTTTAGATATTAACCCTCTATTGAATGAGTAATTGTTAAAGCTCTTTACTCTGATGTTTTACCCAATTTATGGTGTTCTTTGACATATTGAAGCTTTTCAGTTTCATGAAGTACCATTATTAATCGTTGGTCTTAGTGTTAAGGGTGTCCTGTTCAGAAAGTCTTCTGTGTTAATGACTTCAAGACTATTCTCATCTATCAAATTTTGGGGTTTGGGCCTCAAGTTGAGGCCCTTGATCCATTTGGAGTTGACTTTTGTGCTAGGTAATAAATACAGATCTCTTTTCATTAATTTACATATAGTTATCCAGTTTGACCAGCATCATTTGTTGAAAATGTAGTTTTTTTCTCCTGTGTATGTTTTGGCTTCTTTATCAAAAATCAGGTGTCTGTAAGGCTTATATCTGGTTCTTCAATCTGATTCATCAATTGATTGATGTTTCTGTTTTTACGCCATACCATGCTGTTTTGATTACTGTATCTTTGCAGTACAACTTGTATTCTGGTATGGTAAAACCTACCCCAGTGTTATTGTTATTCAACATTATTTTAGGTATCCTGTGTATATGTGTGTTTCCATATAAAAGCTGAAAAATGTTTTTTTCAACTTCCACGAAGACTTGTATTGGAATATTGATGGTTCTTACATTTAATCTGTAGATTACTGTTGATAGAATGGAAATTTTCACTATACTAATCCTATCGATTCATAAACATGAAAGATATTTCTTTTGCTTTGCTGAAGACTATGACCAAAAGCAACTCAGGGAAGAAAGGGTTTATTTCAGCCTACAGTTGTAGTCTATCATGAAGGGAAATCAGGACAAGAGCATAAAGGTAGGAATTGAAGCAGAAGCCATGGGAGAAAACTTGCTTCTTGATTTGCTCCTCCTGGGTGATACAGCCTGATTTCTGATATAACCCCAAACCACCTACCCAGGGACACCTCATCTACAGTATACTGGGCCCTTCCACTTCCATAATCAATCAAAAAACAAGGCTCTACATACTTGCCTACAGGCAACCTGGGGATGACATTCTCCTAGTTGAGGTTCCCTCTTCCCAGGTAACTTGCATCAAGTTGACAAACAAAAGAAAAAAAATAGACAACTTGACACACAAATAATCACTATTCAACTGTAATCTTTTCTGTTTTGCTCATCTCTAAGATTTAATATTCACAGCAATTTTGTAATATAAAACCTAAATAAAAGTTCTGTGGTCTAAAATTTCAGTCTCTTTGAACTATCCAAAGTCTCTTTAAAAGTTCAAAACTGTGAGTTCCTATAAAGGAAAAAACAAGTTAAGTACTTCCTTATTCCAAAAGGGTAGGCTTGAGCAACATCGCAATCAAATCAAAGTAAAGCCAAAATTCAGCAGTGTAGAAAATTCAGAGTTTGATTCTGGGTCTCCTAATGGTCTAGAAAGCTCTATTTCTCAGGCTATGACATCCACAGAATTCACAGCTAGTCTCATGGCTTGAACAGGTTCTACTCCATACCTGCTACTGCCCTTAGTGGTCATTCTATGGTACTAGAATCTCCAATATGCTGGAATCTCCACTGCCTCTGAGGCAGACCCCTTAATAGTGGCCTCCCCCGAACCCTCTTGCCAACTTGCAGCTTTTCTCTATGACCCCTTCAGTTTCAGGGCTCACGCCAGATTGAAATGTTCTGGGAGTAATTTCTTCAACATCAACACGCAGAAACTGTGGTCTAGAACAAGGCTGCACCTGTCTCATGATTGCAGCCAGACTTGTGACAGTCACCCAGGTAGGACAGGTTCTGATGGCAGAATGGGAAGTTGTTACCAGGTTCACAAAATATTATCACGACAGACATGACTATGTTTTTTTCTTTGATCTTTATATATATATATATAAGATTGAGAGAAGTTTTTGGAACTTTGGGTTTGGAAATCCATTAATTGTTCTGAGTTTAATGGGTTGTTGTAGGAACTTGGAAAATAATGCTGAGAACAGTGCAGAAGATAGAGGTCTGGCTTGTGATGTTTCAGCGGGAAACAGACTCTGTCAGAGCCACTCATGTGATAGTGAGGTTCCGAGCTCCTGGGGCTAACACTACCCACAGCAGACTGGACCCTCTTATATCACTTAGCAATCAGGACAGTTCTTCATAGACATGCCCACAGGCCCATATAATCTAAACAATTTCTCTCTGTTGAGTTCCTTCTCAGATGATTCTAGGCTATGCCAATTTGACAGCTAAAAATAATTCGGACAATACATCCCACTCATTCACATGAAGAAAGTGTGCAAACCTGTGATTCTCTAACACAAGAGGTGGCCCTTTGCCTGTCATCTAGCACCTCAATCTTAGGCTCCCCAGGTTCCATGATAAATTTCTGTTGTTTATAAGCCCCCCTGGTTTATACTGTTATGTTACAGATCTCCATGTGGTGAAACAGACTTTAACCTTTTGTTTACAAGGAAGAAATTTCCTCAATTGCAAGAAAAAAAGAAGAGAATACAGGAAACATTACCAATGGACTACGAGGAGCAAAGCCAGTCTTCATATACAAATAGATCAGCTATCGTCTTTAATTAGTGTTTGGGGCAGCGAAAGTCTGCTGTCTTCAGGCTTTTTCAATGAGCACTGATGATCAAAGATCTCCCTTCCTTAAATAATTTACATTGATATCCATTTTAAATAATGTAGATATTTAATATTAGACATGAAAATGGCGTTTCGCTTTCATCTTTACGCTTGCTGATAGCTACTTAAATAAAAGGGCTCCTAAACAGAGAGAAATAACATCTGGCATGGTCCTTCTTTGGGAATGAGGATCAAGCAGATTCTCCACTGGGAGCCTCCTGTGATCTCCACACTGCCCTGGAATGGAGCAGGTGGGGGTCACACTGATCCGCAGCTGCCTGGAGGGTGACTCTGCAGAGCCTTCCAGCTGCTGGGTGACAACCCAATCTGTTTCTGCTCTTCTGGTAAAGGGCAAATGCCAGGGAGGGCATTTGCCCTTTACCAGACAATAGGAATGGTCTATAGTGCAGCAAAACATTTAATGACTCAATAGACAGATACTTAAGAGTTCCTACAAAGGAAAAAACTATGTGTAGAAAAAATAGTCAACCTTTTTGAAGAGATGGATGGGCCCAAATGTCCTATCATAAGCAGTAAGCTTACACTGCCCCACCTTTAACTTCTAAAATTGTGTAAAAAGCTCAGAATACAAAATTGGCAAAGAAGTACTAGGCTGAAAGGTTCAGTTAAAAACCCAAATTTTAGATTTTCTCTTTCTGTTTGCATCATTATAGCAATTGTCTCTCCCCCAGTTATCTGATACTTTCTCTTTTGCTTCCAGCTCTCCAGGGGAATAGAATACAGTAGCAGCCATCAGAAAACCAACAAGCAGTCACATTCAAAGGAAAATTAAAATAAATAGACGAAAGAATTGTAAGCAAGAGCCTAGCTATTAGATATAAAATTTCATTGGGGGG
>NW_026067962.1:9470290-9492284 GCF_014885135.2 Alexandromys fortis
ACACTTTCTTCATCCATTCTTCCATTGAAGGGCATCTAGGTTGTTTCCAGGTTCTGGCTATTACAAATAATGCTGCTATGAACATAGTTGAACAAATGCTTTTGCCATATGATAGGGCATCTCTTGGGTATATTCCCAAGAGTGGTATTACTGGATCTTGGGGTAGGTTGATCCCGAATTTCCTGAGAAATCGCCACACTGATTTCCAAAGTGGTTGCACAAGTTTGCATTCCCACCAGCAATGCACAAGTTTGCATTCCCTTACTCCACAACCTCTCCAGCAAAGGCTATCATTGGTGTTTTTGATTTTAGCCATTCTGACAGGTGTAAGATGATATCTCAAACTTGTTTTAATTTGCAATTCCCTGATCGCCAAGGAGGTTGAGCATGACCTTAAGTGTCTTTTGGCCATTTGAATTTCTTCTGTTGAGAATTCTCTGTTCAGTCAGTGCCCCATTTTTAATTGGGTTAATTAGCATTTTAAAGTCTAATTTCTTGAGTTCTTTATATATTTTGGAGATCAGGCCTTTGTCTGTTGCAGGGTTGGTGAAGATCTTCTCCCAGTCAGTGGGTTGCTTTTTTGTCTTAGTGACAGTGTCCTTTGCTTTACAGAAGCTTCTCAGTTTCAGGAGGTCCCATTTATTCAATGTTGTCTTTAATGTCTGTGCTGCTGGGGATATACATAGGAAGTGATCTCCTGTGCCCATATGTTGTAGAGTACTTCACACTTTCTCTTCTATCAGGTTCAGTGTGCTCAGCCTGATATTGAGGTCTTAAATCCATTTGGACTTGAGTTTTGTGCATGGTGATAGATATGGATCTGTTTTCATTCTTCTACAGGTTGACAACCAGTTCTGCCAGCACCATTTGTTGAAGATGCTTTCTTTCTTCCATTGAATACTTTTAACTCCTTTATCAAAAATCAGGTGTTCATAGGTTTGTGGGTTAAAATCCGGGTCTTCTACTCTATTCCATTGATCGACTTCTTTGTTTTTATGCCAATACCAAGCTGTTTTCAATACTGAAGCTATGTAATAGAGTTTGAAGTCAGGGACAATAATGCCTCCAGACGTTCCTTTATTGTATAAGATTGTTTTGGCTATCCTGGGTTTTTTGTTTTTCCATATAAAGTTGATTAATGTCATCTCAAGATCTGTGAAGAATTTAGATGGGATTTTAATGGGGATTGCATTGAATCTATAAATTGCCATTGGTAGAATTGCCATTTTTAATATGATGATCCTCCCAATCCAAGAGCAAGGGAGATCCCTCCATTTTCTGGTATCATCCCCAATGTGAAGGATCTATTTGACAAGAACTTTAAGTCTATGAACAGTTTTTAAAACAAAAATAGATTCTTTGGTGGCTCCCCACTGACAGACCTAACCTCTCTCCGCCAGGGGACCACAGCCATTATGCTTTGCTGGGTCCTTGGTATTCCCTTTCCTTCCTCCATTCTGGTCTCTCCAGGCTGCTCCTAGACTGTAGGCTGCCTGCTTACCCTAGCGCCTTCTCTAAGTCCACCTCCATCTCCTTGAGATTGGGCCTTGTGATTCAGATTCAGGATACCCCTAGCTCTTCCCTGCTGCCCCTTTCAACCATTCTTTCTAGCTCACCTCAATTCCTTTGTGATTCCCCATGTGAGTGCCGCTTATTGCACTTTTGTGGATATCTTGTTATTCTGGTCGTTGTTATGACTTATAGATACTTCAACTTGGTAGAAATGTTTGTTTCCCTAGATTTCCAATGTGCATAATAGTTTCTGCTACCATGGAGGCTAGACCACAAGAAAGAGGCTTTCAGGTCAAATCCAGCTCAAGTCCTTTGAGTCTTATGTCCTAAGTATGCAGTGTCCCCATAGTAGGGTCAGACCCTCATCCTCAAGAGGCAATCAAGGTCTCCATTAATAGTCTATATTGCTTTAGGGATCACTTCAACAACCCTTACCTACATTGGAAAGGAGGTTTCTTGTGCCTGGTATTAAGGGTTTTGTTAGTCTATGACTTTGTGGGGAGCATCATCAGCCTAAATGGCTTAAAGTTTTTTGTTCTTTAAGATGGTAGGGGCAGATCTGAGGGAAGCTGAAAGGAGGAATTTGGGGCAAACATGATGAAAATACATTGTACAAAATTCTCACAGAACTAATAAAATATTTGCAAATTAGTAAAAAACATTATAAAAATCCATTAAAATATCCTTCTTTATGATGTGGGAGTGTCATATATCAATCTGTTGATTTCATTGGTTAAGTAATAAACAAACTGCTTGGCCTCATAGTTTAGAACATAGGTGGGTGGAGTAAACATAACAAAATGCTGGGAGTAAGAGGAAGTGAGGTAAGACTCCTCAGACAGACTCCATAGCTCCTTTCTGAGGCAGACACAATGAAGCTCAGACCCAGGATGGAAGTAGGCTAGAATCTTTCCCAGTAAGACTGATGCCACACAGATTATTAGAGATGGGTTGATCGGAATATGAGAATTAGCCTGTAAGGGCTAGAGTTCATGGGCCAAGCAGTGTTTAAATGAATATAATTTGTGTGTTGTTATTTCTGGTGTAAAGCTAGCCATGCGGGAGCTGGGCAAGAAAAGCAGGCCCGCAGTTCCATCAACATCTTTATATCTATAAAAATTCAACTGCACATTGTGCGCCCCACATCTTGTGTAAATGCTCCGTGAGTTGTCATAGCTGAATTAGATTTTCCCCTTGTACTTTTATGACCACTGACTGCCCAACATCTTGGCTTCAGATTTCCAACTCTTAAAAACTTCTCTGACAAAGTCTTTAGTAGCTGTCCCCTCATTTCATACAGTGTAGGGAGAGATGAACCAGTGTGTCCTTAAATCAGTTTCCAAGTCTAGGCCATATTCTTTGCTTCCTACATGCCCTTTTCTTCACTAATGGGGGGGTCCCATATCAAGATGGTTGTGTCTGTGCAAGTGACAATCTTGTTAAAGGAAAATATATGAGTACCAAGGCTCTGAGTTGAGGTCGTACATGGAGAGGCTGAATGAAAACAGCAGAGATCTTGATTTGGAAGAGATCAATACACTATCTTACACTACCTTGAAGTAGTGATTTGCGGTATTTAGTATCATATTGAGTCAGATAGGTGTGAGCCTGATCATCATGGAGCAGTGGAGAAAGATGATGAGTGATGTCTCAAGCAGAAGACAGAGCTCACTGTTAGAAAGATCCAGAAATTTGTCTCAAAACCAAGAAGATTGGTACAGATCTAAACAGATAGATTGTACTTATATGTACTTTATCCTGACACTGGCAAAAATCAAATCTGTGCATGGTTATCAATTGCCAACTGCTCTTCAGGCAGAGATGGAACTCTATGATCAGCTTTCCTCCCCATGCTGGAATTCTGTCTGCCTTGAGCCTGAACAATGGTATAGGAGGTTCTTCTGTTCATGTGTTGCTTTCATTGGTTAATGAATAAAGAAACTGCTTTGGGCCTGAGAGGGCAGAAGTTAGGTAGGCAGAGAAAACAGAATTGAATTCTGGGAGGAAGAAAGCAGAGTCAGAGAGACACCATGGATCTTCTGCCTGAGACAAACGCTAGTTAGAATCTTGACAGCAAGCCACAGTCAAGTGGCGATACACAGATTAATAGAAATGAGTTAAATTAAGATTAAGAATTAGCCAAGAAGAAGCTAGACCTAATAGGCCAAGCAGTATTTTAATGAATAAAGTTTCTCTGTGATTATTTCGAGTGTTAGCTAGCCAGATGGCCAGGACAAACAAAGGGCTCCCTTCTCCTTTTGTAACAGCACAGGTCTTGTATATGTTGTCTCAGATGCTGTGAATTCATATGAGAAACTAAAAAAGAAGTCAAAGTATCCTTATTTACAGGTAGTGTGATTCTACACATAGAAGACCTAAATACTCCCCTGCAGCGCACGGTGCCTCCGTCTGCACTCTATGTGCTACAGTACAGTTCACCAGCTTCGGGCAAGGGGTTGGAGGTTGAGGAAACACACACATAGACAGACAGACACATGGACCTCCAATCACTGGTACAAAGTCCCTCTTTAATAGCACCATGGAGGCTTAAATAGCCAGCAGTCAATGGCCAACAGGTGAAAATCCCATCCTCTGATCCTTAGGCAAGGCACAGCTTTTAGTAACTTCAATTAGAATGCTCTAGACAGAGAAGAACAGCTGAAGAGCAGGACTCCAATTGATCCCAACACTCCCCCAGGAATTTCCTACAGTGAAAAAGACTCTCAGCGAAGTAGCAGGATACAAAATTAACATAAACCTTAGTAGACCCCACATACACAAATCACAAGCATACTGAGAAAGAACTTGATGAAACAATTTTATTCACAATATCTTCAAAAATATCTTAGAGTAAATCTAACCAAGGAAGTGAAAGAAGTATAAAATGAAAACCTTAATAAACAAAAAATGAGATATGAGAAGATACTAAAAGATGGAAAGACCTTAGTCTTGATCATAAATTGGTAGTGTTAACATGGTGAAAATGTCCATCCTACAAATGCAGATTCCAGACTCCACAAACTCCTCATCAAAATCCCAACACAATTTCTCACATAAATTCAAGAAAGAAATCTTAAATTTTGTGTGGAAACACAGAAGACCCAGGATACAAAAGGACAGGGAAAGGTATCATCATCCCCAATTTTAAGTTATACCTCAGAGGTATAGTAATAAAAACAGCATGGCACTGGATTAAAAAAAAGGAGGGGTACATTGGTCGATGCAATAGACTTGAGGACTATATGTGAATCCACACTCGTAGTTGATTTTTGGCAAAGAGACCAAAAATACATGTTAGAGGAAAAGGTGGCATCTTCAGCAATTGAGGCTGGTCCAAAAGGCTAGTTGAGAAGAAAGAAACTCGATCCGTATCTCTCACCCTATACATACTTCAACTCCAAATGGATAAAAGACCTTATTATAAGACTTGAAACCTTGAATTGAATAGAATAGAAAACAGGGAATATGCTTGAGTTCATTTGGATAGAAAAGAAATTTTTGAATAGGACTCTGGTAGTAAATGCAGTAAAATCAACAATCAATGAGACCTCGGAGGAAGCCAAAAAGCTTCTGACCTGCAAAGGATACCATCATTCAAATGAAAAGGTAGATTGCAGAAGGGCAAAAAGATGTTTACAAGCCATACATCTGACTGAGGATTAGTATCCAAAATATACAAAGAACTCAAAAACCTACAATAAATATAACAAATTTTAAAATGAGGCATGTAACTAAATAATTTCTCAAAAAATGAACTACAAATAAATGGCTGAGAAGCATTAAAAAAAAAAAAAACACCCCAGCCCCAAGCATGAGAAACTTTCTTTAGCATCATTGGCCAGGAAGTTCAAAAGACTCACAAATCAACATAGGTTGTGGACACGGCCCTTGGTTGCTTCCTAGAAGTTAAAGGTAAGTCCCTATGGCTGAAGACACCATGTGGTTTGGATGTAAGACTCAGAAGATTTAATATGGACCTGTCATCAAAGCTGCCTCCTTGAGGATAGATTTCATACCAAGAAATCAAAGGAGAATTGCAAAGACTATTTCTGACCATATGCAGAATAATTCTACTACAGCAATAACCAATATAGTTAAGATACCCCTAAAGGAACAAACAACAGTGGCTCTCAAATCTTCTTAACCTGTGGGTCACAACCCCTTTGGGAGTCAAGCAACCCTTTCACAGGGGTCACCTAAGACCATCGGAAAACACAGATATTTACATTACAATTCATAACAGTAGCAAAACTACAGCTAAAAAGTAGCAACAAAAATAATTTTATGTTTGGGAGTCACCACATGAAGAACTGTGTCAAAGCATCAGGAAGATTGAGAACCACTCTACTAGTCAGAGCTAATATCTGCTTAACGGGAGGGAACTCAAACAAGCCTAGTACTGGAAAACTAGCTAACTACCAGGGACTAGTAAAGTCTTGTAACTTAGAGGGGAAATACTGACTGAATTTATCAAAACCACATAATTCCTAATTGTAGCCTCAATATTTATCTTATACCCACAGATAAGTGTGACTCCTATCCCTCATCAAAGAAACTTCTATTTGCAGCCTACTGAGACCATTAGAGAAAACTGCAACTGGTCAAAATATAAAGAACAAGTCATGGGTTCTGGGCAACAGTAGATACACATAACTCCCCTACAACTTCTGCAGCAACAGTGGATACACACATAACTCTCCCACACAACTTCTGCACTTTTCAGGGAACACTGAAGAAGGCGGGGTGGAAAGATTTTAAGAGTCAGAAGACCAGGAATCCTGTTGAGGCATGTCTCAGAAATTACAGTGAAGCATCACCCATGAAGCCACAACAACATGGCTGCCTATACATGACTTTAAAAATTGGCAGCACCAACACCCATGCTAATATGGAATGGGGAACTATCACAAGGCCTCGCCCCTGGACAAAGAACTACCGGCCAAGTAATGACTGCTGAGAGAGGGAGAATTAGTCTTCCCAGGGGATGAGAACCCTAATTGGTTACCCAATACCAAGTAATCAGCTCTGAAATCATATACATACAAACAGACTTCTTTTGTGTATGGTGTGCATGTATATGTGTGTAAATGTTTATATGTATTATTGATATGAACCAATAATAATCAAAAAAACATAAATTTGAAAAGTAGTGGGTGATATAAGAGTTGGAAAGAGGAAAGGGGGAAATGATGCAGTTGTATTTTAATTTTAAAAATGTTTGTCTCCCTTTGGGCTCTCCTTATTTAGCTTCTCAAAGAAAAACATATAGGCATCCTCCAGAATATTAACCTTCATCAGGCGATGAAAGGAGACAGAGACAGAGACCCACATTGGAGCACCGGACTGAAACCTCAAGGTCTAAATCAGGAGCAGAAGGAGAGCGAGCACGAGCAAGGAACTCAGGACAGCGAGGGGTGCACCCACACACTGAGACAATGGGGATGTTCTATCGGGAACTCACCAAGGCCAGCTGGCCTGGGTCTGAAAAAGCCTGGGATAAAACTGGACTCGTTGAACATAGCAGACAATGAGGACTACTGAGAACTCAAGAACAATGGCAATGGGTTTTTTGATGCTACTTCACGTATTGGCTTTGTGGGAGCCTAGGCAGTTTGAATGCTCACCTTACTAGACCTGGATGGAGGTGGGTGGTCCTTGGACTTCCCAGAGGGTAGGGAACCCTGATTGCTCTTTGGGCTGACGAGGGAGGGGGACTTAGTTGGGGGAGGGGGAGGGAAATGGGAGGCGGCGGTGGGGAAGAGACAGAAATCTTTAATAAAATAAATAAATAAATAAAAGAAAAATTAAAAAATGTTTGTCTCCCTAGATATCAGTGAAATGCAAATTAATATTGCCTTAAGATTTTATCTTACCTTAGAATGGCAAAAGTCATAAAAACAAATGACAAAAAAATGTTGACATGAGTGTTGGAAAGGAGGACACTTATATACCACTGGTTAGGAGTTCAAAAATCATGATTCTTTTAAAATAATATTTTTATTTTTTTCTTCAAAAGTCTCATATATGTATACCATGCATTATGATCACATCTATTCCAGCTCCATCATTCCAACTTGCTTGATACCCTGCCTCAAACACACAACACATCTCCTTCCAAATTCCATGTCTTTTTTTGTTTATTATGCATTGTTGTAGCTCATATTGCTGCCCATAGGAGCATAGGTGTGGGGTTATCATGCTCAAAAGTAAATCTGAATTAAGGAGCCTTATGAAAAGTTACTAATTTATAAGATTATATATAGAATATATATATATGAATATAAGTACCTGCTTGGTTGAGCAATGTTACTCCCAGAATACATAGGTTATTAAATGAAAATTTCAGTGCTAGGCATGGCTTATTTCTCTTTGTGTTATTCATCAAGGAGGACTCAGAGAAGCACACAAAACAGCACAGGCTATTGCCATGACTCTTGGTTAGTCACTGTAACTAGACCGTAAGATCCTATAGCTGAAAGCATCACACACTTTGGCTACAAGATATAAAGAAATTAATCTTGAACAGACTAGAAAATTCTCTCTCTCTCTCTCTCTCTCTCTCTCTCTCTCTCTCTCTCTGCTGGCTCTCTTTCCTATGTGGAGGATGCTATGCAAGCTGTGGGAGCAAGAGGTGGGATGTGGGGTGACACACATGTCAATAGTTTTCAGTTTCAGACCGTTCCTGCTAAAGGTACATGATTTTGAACATTATAGTTTAGTAATAGTTGCTCTGAGCTGATACTAACATGGATAGAGCAAAAAGCTACAATTAAAACAGATAGTTTTTACATTGGGCATATACACCTTTCGCTAGATTCATCTACTATTTTTCCACTGAAAAATCCAGATTCTAGCAATTATTTCTTCCCAGTGACATCACCACATACACCCTCCAGGCACCCACTGCCTCTGACAGGAATGAGGACCAGTCGTTTCTTCAAGGGACTACTCTCATGATGATATCACATCAGATCTTGGATTTGTGCCTTGCCCTGTGTATGTGTAGCACAAGATATTCACTTTCCCTTATTCTCCCTGTTTTGAAATGGACTACTGTGGCAGGGATGGTCTTTTGCTGTAATGCTTGTAATTGCCCTGTGGCTAATAAGCATGGCAAATCTGATAGACACAATGAGATCACTGCCAAATCTCGCTTGAGAAATGATGGTACAGGTCAATTAGTTATGAACTCTAAAGGTCTCCTAAGAATAAGTGTACATATGTGTGTGTGCACATGAGAACATGAGTTTGTGTGTGTAAGCACGTTTTTATGTATGTGTGAGTACATGAACATGTGTGTGTGTGTGCGTGCGTGCGTGCGTAAGAAAGGGGCAATCATATATTCATTCATTCAACAAACACTTAAGCTAATAGCGCAGGTGCCAAGGACAGAGTGAGAAAAATAAATATTCATAAGAAAGGTGATTTTTTTTTCAAATACTCAAAAATTAAGCAATGTGCAGTGTTGATTGGACGGGAAAATGGAAACAGTGTTCTAGAATATGCTCAGATTTATGCTAACTAGTAAGAATTAAATGAACTTGGTCAAAGGTTGGGGAGAGAAATGTTATAATTATGTATTCAAGAGTACACTGTACATATTACATTTTCTTGTTAAAATTGTGTCTATTGATCCAGTAAAATTAAATATAATTGCTCTTGTCAGAGGAATAACATGTCTTGATCATTCAGATATTTAGAGGCTAAATCAAGATAAAAGTGTACAAATGGCACTGCACTTGTATCCACTAGGGAATGAAAATTACTGGGGTGAACTATGCAGAAGTTTGGGCAAGACAGCAGTAATAAATCACCTGCTGAAGGGGTTGGTTTGTGGAGGAAAGGAACATGCAGAGCTTGCTTGCCTAATGATATATTGAGCTTGGTGCGTGCCATTGTGGCTCCTGCCAATGCATCATATGCGTCATTAGCTTACCTAGGGAAGTAGAAAGCTCTTATTGCCCTCTCTATTCTAACAGTTAGTTCTATTTTTCTAGAATCTTGTGTGTGTGTGTGTGTGTGTGTGTGTGTGTGTGTGTACGCAGGTGAATGTGGAGGACAGTGAACAATCTTTTGAAGCCATTTAACTTTCTTTTGTCTATTTACTTATTTACTTGTTTGTCTGCTTTTAAGTCGCAGCCTTTCAGTGGCCTAGAATTTGCCAAGTAGGTTAGGCTGGCTGACCAGAGAGCTCTGGGGCTATGCCTGTCTTTGCTTCCCCAGTGTTGGGATTATAAATGTATACCATTACATCTGTCTATTTTATTGGGATTTCGGGGCTTGAGCATGGTCTTCATGCTTGAAAGTGAAGCACTTTACCCATGGAAAAATACAGATTAAAAAGCAAAAATCTTTATAAAAGGAAATGCTAAGCAGAATGTGGAAGCAACTTTAGCAAGTCCACTACAAAATAAACAAATATCTGTGATTTAACATACTGAACGGGGGGGGGGGGGGGTAGAGAAGTTGTAGCTCCATCAAATTTAATAATATGCACGGATTTCTTTGTATGAGGTTTTCTCATACCACATCATCCTATTGGAGAGGTGAGGCTTCCACATATGAATTGGAGGGGCCACAAATATTCTACCAATACAGACTGAATTGTGTTCATTCCAATGACCTAACATGGGGCTGCTCTTTTAACCATTTTTAAAATAATATTTGATTTTATTTGTGTGTGCATGTGTAAGGGTGTGGTGTTTGTGTTCATGCCACAGTGTGCATGTGTGAAGGTCAAAGAATAAATTGTGGGATCTTGTGCTCTCCTTCCACCATGTAGGTTTGGAGTTAAGATGTCAGGCTTGCCAATTCTGAACTCACAGAGACATTTTGTTAGTCCCTGTTAGCCACTTTTAGGGGGCTGACTGAATTTAGAAATGACTTGACTTTTTTAATATTTTAATTTTGCTTTATTAGCGGCAACACGTTACCTTGTATTTAAAAGAGGGCTGTATACTTTTCACGCTTACTGGTTAAAATTGTTTTCCTTTTTTTTTTCTTTTTGTGCTAAGCAAAAGCGTTCCAATTTCATGAAATCCCGTGGTACAGGTCAGTTTCTCTTACTGATTCTATTTTAATTCTGCAATTGTCCGTGAACATACTTTAAATAATTCCAATTACTTAAATGTGTCGATAATTTGGTTTACTGCATGTTGTATAGTTTATGTGGGGTGATGTTTCTTGCATACTTGTAATTTATGTAAGCTCTGCTACAATGTGGTGGAATGTACTAGAAATACCAGCTAAGTATGTAAGATACAATTTTATGAAAATATCTCTAGCATTCAAAGAGATTAGACTTTTGCTGGACCTCACAGCCATACCCTCAGATCTTTTAACACTATATAATCAATCTGCTATTCTACTCTGTACTTAGCTTGCTTGGGTTCAAACTGCCTTTAAAAACATCATTTAGTGCATTGAATTTCTCATGTAGTCAACTTTTATATTGTAAGCTAAGTGTATAACTTTAATCTTGTTGTATACTATGGGCCCTGACCCAGGAAAATGTATGTATGCTTGTATGCATGTTACTGCGATCATTCGCTGAAAAAAACTGGACAGGTTGAAAGCAATCTTAAAACAAATATTTACAATAACTGTTGGAAGCAACATGGGTGTAGTACGAGAACATCTGTTGGCAGTTGCTTTTCTGAAAGCTGTGGGGTCAGTAAAAATTTTCCCTTATAAAACTTGGTTAACAATTTCTATGAAGAATTCTGCATTTCTTTCCCTTGCAGTGCTTTCTGCACTGTCCAATTAATAGAGAGCAAAGTCCATTGTTACAGAGAGACAGAAGACAAAGAATGGGAAGTGAAGAGTTCGAGCCTGGGTTCACTTTTGATCAATTAAATCTGAGAGAATCATTCTGTGATTTCATTACTTAATTAGACACTAATACATTGTAATCCCTTTTTAGAAAGCAAAGATGTGTTGTTGGCATTTTCCTGTTATTTATTGTTTCACCCAATAACAATGAGTTTGAATCAACATCCTAATAAGATCACATCTCCTTGCCTTTTCTCCAAAATGGAACGTTTGAGTCACAGAAAAGATGGGGAAAGATGATCTGGGCTTTCATCGAAACCCTGTACTCCAGGTCTGTATCACCAGAAACACTTTCGAAGGGCTCTTTATGGTATTTCCTGTGATCGTCTGATTCTTTGCAAAAATAGAAACTGGAATTGATGAGATTCCACAGGTTGCCATATAACCTCTACTAGGACTTTGTCAGTGTATTTAGGCACTAAGCTAATATGTCTTGCCTATAACAGACTCTATTTCAGGGTATTAGATGTTCAGGTGTCCGTGCTGTCTTCTATGCTGTCTGTCCATGTTTTTCCTTACATTTCAGATTAATAAGTAGTCATACGTTTCATGCTAAGTTCAAGAATGGCCACAGAATTTCAGAGGGTTGGGGTTGCTGCTGTGGTGGTTGTTGCTATAACAGCAGGAATGATGGGGCTCTTTATAGCATTCTGTATTTTGAGCAGTAACAGGAAGTCCTAGCATATACAATATTTAACTGGGAAGATAGCCAGCTGGAAGCAATACTCCATTTCCTGGTCCCTCATGACTCCATCTTCCCAATTATATGTACGCGGAAGTTGTGCAACTTCCAACAAATGTCCTTAAAAGGAAAATGGATGCGTTTTCTTTCCATTTCTTTTCTCGCCCTGCTGACTCAGCAGCCTATGGGAGATTTGAAGCTCGTGTCAGCACTTTGCAATGTGAAGTGGATCTAAGAATAGAGCGCATGCCCAGAAATAAAGAGTAGGAGAAATGCCACAAACCGCTGTGTTACCTGAGAGCGAAACAACTACCTTGACTGTTTTGTGTCATGTGGGAAAATCTCTTTAATTGTCAATTAAATCTTCAATAATAAACTTATGGCATGGTGTGATGAACTGTTGGCACCAAGATGAGAGCCCTTTGAGGCATTGGGCTGCTAGTTGGCTTTTCCAATACAGTAGACTTCCACCCTCCTATATCTGCCTTCATCACCCAGCGTCTGGGCCAGAGCTCACAACCAGTAGCATCCTACCAATATTCAATGCTGAAATGTCTACAGTTAGCACACAGCTAAGGCTTTTCCAGACTGTAAACAAGCTGCTACTTTATTATATTGTTTTACAGACTGATTTCTAAGAACCTGGTGCACCTGTTCCTTTAAGCTGCCCTTTTGTCAGAAATAATGAAAAGATGAATTATTTTTTGCCTCTGTTGATACTTCTCAATCTTTGAGATGTAAAGAGAAAAGAAAAGAAAAGCATAAGTCCAGAAGGGAGAGAGACAGAGACAGACAGGGGAGAAGGTACGGTCTGAAAACGGGTAACTACAAATGATATCATCTCCTCACTGAGAGCCGGCTCCAGGCTATCGTTGCAGACGACTCTTCCCTCCTTGGTTTTTTGACTGAAAGTTGGGTCATGATAGGATTCTTGGAAGAAATATTTCATTTTCCTTCCCAGAAAGACAGTATCTTCCAGTTATTTATGTCACATGCTGGAGAGGATAACACTTAAAGTGGGTCTCCAATCTGTCACTAGGCCACAGAGAAAATGCTAACACTGCAGCCAAGAATGCCAGAGCCACCTTGGCTAAACCGACAATTCCTCAAGATTAAAATCGCTGCCATCCATTTAAGTTTCAAATGTCATGCCACAAAAAAAATAATATGTAAGATTTTTTTTACACCTATAACAGCTGTTACTACAAAAACATCAGAAGCCAGTAACTCGACAGATTTAATTGGAGATAAAGGAGGCTTTATGAAAAATATCCTTTCTCCGTGTAAAAGGCTAAGCGAATGCACGCATCTATTCTCTCCGTGTTCTGAGGCTTATCTGCCTCCCTTAACACATCAGCCCTTGAAGGATAATTGCCTTGAGTCATTTGCTAGCCACCGAGAAGGTAAGATTAATAAAGAACATTTATTATAACTTTGCAACCAATTTATGTAATGGACTCATAATAAATAACCACACTTAGCACAAGCATTCATCAAAACCAATTTACACATCAATTTGTTCACTGTGTGTTAAACCAACCATTTGTACGAATAAGTTGGTTGCTTTCTATGTCTTCTATTCTCGCTGTTCAAGTAAAAATTATTGTTAGATATGGTAATTTTTTGGCTCTCATAGCGGCAGTATTGATAGTGATGTATGTTGATTTCCCAGCTGCTGCTACATGACGTATAATTTTGAACAGCGTGCTGCTTCAGTCTGAAGTAAAAGGAAATTATTATTTCAAAAATATAAAGCTATTATTGATAGTCAGTGACTTGTCACCCCAGGTATACACAGTTCACCCCATGGGAGGCTGTGGGTTTCTATAGACTCACTACTCATAATCATTCACAGAGAAATAGACATGGGTAGCACAGTAAATGAAGTTCACAAATCATAAATATTTTATTTAAGCCATTTTCATTTGGGTGTAGTGGTATGTGTCTACAGTCCCAGTACACTGGAGACCAAGACAGGATTGGGAGTTTGAAGGCAAAGTGAACAACAGAGTGAGAACCTATTTCAAAGACAAAACAAGGTAAAGAAAACCAAATATATGCAGAAATTATTCATTACCATATTCCAAAGATTTCACCAGTATTATGTTTCCACTATTATAGGAGGAAGGTGGTTGTTTTCATGGTATGCTCTAAGATAGCCTGTTAAATGTTCATGTACAAATACATGTATAAGTAAAATGGACTCACAGCATCCTGCTGACATGGAAAAAAACTGAAGTCAGCATTATTGTTTATGATTGCAGAGAAGAAAATCTTCTGCAGAGGATTTACATTTAAATGTTTGGGGAGTTCGTATAGTATCTTCACAATGCCCATCCTTTAAGAAATCCATACCTAATTTCAGAAACCTATGAGTATGTTAGCCAACATGGCAAAGGTTCTTGACTGTTGTCTTAGGAAGACATAGGAAGAAGGTTCTCATTTTCCCAGGAAGTACTAATGCAATCCTATCATCCTTATAGGAAGGAGACAGGCAGATTAGAATTAAAAGGTTACTATAGCCAGACAGTTGAGTTGTCGGCCTGAGAATATACACAGCCTTCAGGAAGCAGAACACACCTAGTGCTATTGTAACACAATGCTATGGATTGGTCAATTTGTGAACGACAGAGATTTAGGTTTTACTGTTCTGGACACTGAAGAATCCAAGACTGAGGTACCAGTAGTTGTCTCATGCTGCCTCTTTGCAGCAGAGGCAGTGTAGAATCATGTCACTGTGTCCCCACTGAGCAGAATGTAGAAAAAGCAAGATAGCTCTCCCTTCGAAGTCAGCCCTTTCACAGGGAGCTATGCCAACTCATTTGGGGACCACCTTTGTCTTCATCGGCCCCTAAAAGCCACAGCTCTTCATAATGTTCTGTGGGGATTAAGTGTCAGTGTGAATGTTTGGGTAGAAACTATCATTCTAACCAGGAAATGGGCTTTCCTACAGAGTGTGTCCTGTCACCCATTTGATTAAAGAAGTCTGGTGTCACCCATTTGATTAAAGAAGTCTGGCATCTCTCTTCTGATATTCTGATGATCTAGGAACTTCCTTCCTTGTACCCTTTGGTTCTTAATTTTAGAAAGTATTCCCCAGTGCCCGTGCCTAAATATTCACCCATTCCTTTCTCAATGACTCTACCTTGGCAAAAGCTTTCCTATGTGGCTGTGTTGATCATTTACAAAGCAAGTACAGCTCACGTTATCCTAATTTACAGTCTGAACCTTACACATCATTTCAGCTTTTCCCTGGCGGTTGTCACTCCAGCTCTCACGGAACGAACCTCAGTTTATTTCATGTGTCCTCTGCTAATTGTCTTATGTGTATTATTTTTATTACTAAGAAAGAAAAGGTTCCTTAATTTTATGAACCATGTTTATCTGAGACCTTCAAAAACTACAGTCAGTTAATGGTAGACAATATTTATTTGTATGTATAGCATCTCTGCGTGTACACGTTCATGTATGTGGGTGCATATGTACATGTAGATGCCCAGGCGTGTATGAACAAGTGTGTGGAGGACAGAGGTAAATATCCTAGATCTTCCTCAATCATTCTCCAGCTTAATTTCCAGGACAGGGTCTGTCTTTGAATCAAGAGCTTCCCAATTACACTTCAATTGCTGGCCAGTGAGCCCCATGGAGCCGCCTGCCTCTGCTTCCCTAGTGCTGGGATTAGAGGCATGCGCAACTATGCCCAACATTTCACATGGGTACTGAGGATCCAAATGTGAGTCCTCCTGCTTGTACAATCGTACAGCCAGCACTCTACTGACAGAGCCATCCTCCAGCCCCAGGCCTTAGACACCAGCCTTTTCATTCATCCTTCATTCTAATATTTATGTTAAGTATCTGGAATGAATGACATCTTTGGGATTTTATTTCACATAGGATTTTTTTTATTTATGTTAAAGGATTTTCCCCTGTATAACTCCATTCTATTGAATGATTCCTAATTCTCCCAACAACTCCTACTTGCTTTTGAAATGAATGGGTCTGCACTGTTGTGATCCAGCCTCATCTCACCATTGCTGTGCAGAGAAATGGTCTGTCGGTTTCTAGGCCCCTCTTCTAGACAATGGATCCTGAGTCAGACTTAAAATCTGTGAACAGGTGCCTTCAAGTTGTGCAGATGTACAAAAGAGGCTGAGAGAGAGGCGTGGTTGTGTGCGAAACCATGGTGTTCCTTGCTTCTCCTCCAGGCACAAGGTGCAGCCCTATGATCTGTGAGCCTTAGTACTCTGTTTACTCTGACTTACTGTGTTCATTGGCTGTGTGCTCACGAAGGTTCTACAGGAGATAAGAGAGTCCTGAAGTATGCAGATGATGCTGAAAAAATTCCAACCTGTCCAGATCATGACTGCTTAGTCAAAGAGATGGACAATGACCCCTCAGTCTTTCTCAGCTCTCAGACTTCTTTTACATCACAGATATTCTTCATTGAATAGGATCAACAATTACTAGGGTTATGATTTGGGGTAATAGCAAAAACTGACACTACCTAGTTTGCTAACCAAAAGTAAATAAACAGGTAATGAAAATGACATCAAAAGAGTTCCTTTGGACAGTGCTGCAGGTGGCTTCTTATGTGTCAAAAGAGGCAGGACCCTGGTGACCTGTTAGCCATGGGGACTGTGTTGCTGGCATTCAGACTAGAATCTCTTTCCACAACATCCAAGGATGGAAGGCGCATGCCCTATGATTCTTTGCGCTTTTGTTTTTAGGTTCTGTGGACTGCCCCCAAAGTACTCCAATGAACGTCCCATCTAGAGGAGGGAAAGGCTTACATAGAACAAAAGGGTGGGGGAAGAAAGCTTCAAGAAGAAAACTTTTTTGACACTTGGCTTTCTCCCAAGCACAGCCATTAATCCAGCTGTCAGGAGGAATAAAGGCACCTCCTAAAGAAGGTGTGAAGAGCTGAGCCCTGTACCCAGCCACAACAGCATCTAAATGCCAGTAAGCCCTCAGAGCCTCCCTCCCCCTGCTTGCTCGCTCTGCCCCAGACCCCTGTCAAATCTTTGGTAAAATAAACTCTTTTGCTTTAGACCCAGAAATAAGATACTTAATCTCTTTGGGAGACAACAAGTCTGCAGGAAAGCTGAGATATTTCTATTTATTGATTTCTATTTTCATGTTTGAAGGGAATGAGGATTATATAAAGATGAGGGGGGGGAGGACAGAGGGAGAGGAGAGAATTGAATTGAATTATTCTTTAAATACGCTGTCTATCTAAGAGTTATGACAAAGAGAAGCAGTACAGCAGGGTAATTTTTATAGTTGTGCTTCATCCACTTCTGACAGGTTCACACACTGACCACTCTTTGGTTGTCTCTGCTCGGGGTATCCAGCCACTGGTAACCATGAAGACCTTTGTGGGATGGGCCACTGAGGGCAATCCCCAAGTGGCTTCTTTACCACTGCTGAGCAATATGGTCTATTTCTGTTGCTTTCCTATCCAGCCCTGAAAAAAGTCTAATGGTGTGTTTGGGCCTTGTTACGTCCTGTCTTTTTCCCTCACCAGATTTCTTTATTTATTGACAGTCAGTCTCCAGTCCCTCCTCATCCTCTGAGAGCCCCTCCTAGTTTCCATTCCTCTCCAAGGCGTGATGACTTCTCTCTATTGCTGTCAGAGGCAACAGTAAAACAAGGAAGTCCCTCTAGGTGGCAAAAATGCAGAACTTGCAATAAAGTTTAAAGTTCTGACTGCTTCACCTACAGAATGAAGCCAATTCAAAATAATAATAATCTCAGTTTTCTGTAAAAATAAACAAACAAATAAATAAGTGGTATCCACAGTTTACCTGGTATTTTGATTAAAATTGAAGTGAAACAAGAAACATAATAATTTCTTCATTATGTACTTAAATAACTTATATAAATTCAGCATTAGTAAGAAGCCAGATCTATTTTAATAGAAACAGAATATTTTGCCACAATAGTAGAAACCTGAACAAACAAAAACAATCTGGATTTAAAACAATCTGTATTTAAAAGCACATCAGATTCCATATGAATATTATATCATTTGGGTCTATCAATGGAAGGTAGTAATCAAATAATCCTATTCTTTCACTTCCTGCTTGTGCAGTTCCAGAAATCAAACTAATTATGTTTATTTTCGTAGGAGCCAGCCCTGGTAAGCTAAACAGAAACAGATCACCAAAAGGAAGTTCTTTACTTCCAACCATTATCACCTGCCAGAATAGGACTCAGCCTACTCTGAGTTTAATGGAGGCCTGAGTCTCAGTAGTTTACCCTGAAGCAATACCTGGTTGCAGAAAGGACCACAGACTAAGATTACCTGAGCACCACCCAAGAACAGACCATCCAAAGGAAATGCCTAACCTTCCAACCACTGTAGATAGGATCACCTCCCACAACACACTCACCAGGATACCCCTAGAAAAATGACAGCCAATCAGGGGTCTTGAACCTCAGAAACCCCTTACCCCCACCTTTACTACTATAAAAACCCAACTCTAACTGAGCTGGGGGCTCTACATTTATTCTAATACGTTGGACATGCGGAGAGACTGAGTTTGCAAACTTGCATAAAATAAAGGCTCTTTGCTTTTACATATGGTACTCAGTCTCTTTGTTGGCCTTTGGGGGACTTTGCAGATTTGGGCATAACAATTTTGTTTGTATTTAAAATTTTTTCAAATATGTGACTTTTTATTTATGATGCCTTCAATGAAGCTAAGTTCTTATATTTGATAGAGTTAATTTAATAAATGTATCAAGTATCTCTTTACATTTTGTGCATGTGACCCCTAAGCCCTTTCTTGAGCTCATGAGGATGTTTTCCTTCAAAATTTGCCTAATTTTCTCATTGGCCTCTTGACTTCAATTAATTTATGCATGTGAAGTTAGTTAAAACGTCCTGCAGATAACTAGGGCTAAGCTCATAGCCTGGAACCCCCATTTCCCCCGGTGCACCGGAATGCCTGCCTATCAGAATCAAGCTTCCACAGAGGTCTGGAGGCTTCTGGGCCCTTTAGGAGATTCCATCCTTCTGCTCATGCCTAGGCCAATGTCACATGGTCTTAATTTTTATAGCCTAAGTGTACTTGTGGAATGTGGAAGTCCAAGTTCTTGAAGCACGTTCTTCACTAGTGTCATGCATATGCTTTTCTTCTGTGTTTTCCTATATAATCTTTAGATCAGCTTGTGAAGGGCCAGGTAAAAATCCTGTTGGAAATTTGCATAGAATTACAACATGAAAATCATATTAGCCTCTGTTTATGGGATACTAGTTATCATTTTAGTACATAAACCCATTGAATGCCATTTGGACCAGGTTAAACACATCTAGACCCTTAAATATTTTTCATTTACTTACATTAAAGACACCAAAGTCCTTTCTTCTGGCACAGGACACGGAGCAGGCCACTGTTATCTAGCGTCACTCTACTGCAACATCACACCATGTCTTATTCCTATCTAGTTCTAACAGTGCTCATCGGGCAAGCTGTCGCAGCTTTCCCTTCCTCCTGCTTAAGTTTACTAGGAAGTCCAGGAATAGCATGCTAGAACCTATTGAAACAATGACTTCCATGAGCAAACAGATGCTTCTACTTTTGACAGACACACTTGGACCTCTATGTCCTGTGTTTTTACACTATCACTGTGGTCACACTTGGTGATTTTGTGCTGTGTTCTCACATTTCCATGATTATTTTAATCTTGTTCCTAAAGCAATTGTGATATGGGAGTCCCCTCTGTGTGTTGCTTGTATTGGCTAATGAATAAAGAAACTGCCTTTGCCTGACAGGGCAGAACTTAGGGAGGCAGAGAAGAGAGAACTGAATTCTAGGAGGAAGAGAGCAACGTCAAAGAGAGGCACCATGGATCTACCAAAGACAGACATTTGGTGCGGGACAATTGTCTATATTCTGTCAATTATGTTTTAATACTGATTGTCCAGGAGCCAGGCAGGAAGTATAGGTGGTACAACCAGACAGGAAAGTCAATGAGAACAGGAGAATTCTGGGAAGAGGGAAGCTTCCTCTGGAGTCCTGTCCAGACACCAAAGAAGGAAGATGTGACCTGCCCTGCTGAAAAAGGTACCAAGCCATGTGGTTAACATAGATAAGAATAATGGGTTAATATAAGTTATAAGAGTTAATGAGAAGCCTGAGCTAATGGGCCCATCAGTTTATCATTAATATAGATCTCTGTGTGATTTCTTTGGAGCTAAACAGCTGTGGGACCTGGTGGGAGGACAGAAAACAGGCAGGACAGAAACTCCAATGACAGATGCTGGGAATTTTACCTGGTAAGCCACTGCCACGTGGCCATACACAGATTAATAGAAATTGGTTAAATTAAGATGTAAGAATTAGCCAATAAGAAACTAGAGCTAATGGGTCAAGCAGTGATTTAATTAGTACAGTTTCTGTGCAGTTATGTTGGGGCTAAGTTATCTGGGCTGCCGGGACAAACAAGCAGTCTCTCCTTGCAACACAATTGAGTTCCTTCTTGTGTATAGGCATTAGAAAACAGGTGTTTTCTGTGGTTTCCCCTTCTATTTCCAGTCCTTAAAAGCAATGTGTGTCAGAAACTACCTTCTGCTTGTATTTGGGAGTCTTGTGTTGCAGAGAAAATAAATGCCGAGAGAGAGAGAGAGAGAGAGAGAGAGAGAGAGAGAGAGAGAGAGAGAGAGAGAACAACAATCCCAGGTCTTACTAAGCTACATTAAGACAAAGAAATGGCATAGTAGAAAAGACTGATATATTTTGAAACCTGCCTGTCTGAAGCCACTATAGTTTGCCTAATGCATCTGGACAGTGGTGCCAATCTTATTCTCTTCGAGGCTTAAAGATCCCCTGTGACAAGACAGTGGGTTGCTTTCCTCAGGAATCCAGCAGTGAACCATAGTAACCTCAAAGTAAAGTAATGTGACATGGGTATAACATTCATTGCTAAGCTCTGGGGACTGCAAGACCTGAAATGAGTAAGCCTCATAAACTTGTATCAACAACGAGTGTTAACCTGTTCCTACACATCACAGACTGAATGACTACACAACCCCACAGAGTGATTCACCTTCCTAACGTAGCAAAGTGTACCTTGGCTCCTAAGCTACCAGGAACAGGGAAGCTTTTCACACTGCCCTCATGTGTCCTCCAGCACAGTTAGGCCCTCAAGGACTTTGCCTGGTATCTCTGGGTGTTTATCACACAACTGAGGTGTCCTGTTTGGGTTGATGCATTTGATGTGTTAAAAATAAATAGAAATCCTTTGCTCCAAAGACTTTTAAATGCTTCAATTTTGTATCAAATATCATGACTTTGTTTCTCTGTAGCTTAAGAGCAAAAGGTGAATCGGTTTATTTTTTAAATTAACTTTAATATATAATAAAGAACTAACTGGGGACATTGCCCTGAGCACCTGGGAGCCCCTCTAGCACCAAGTCTCTTGCCAACCCTAAGATGGATCCCTTAATTAAGATATGTGCTTCCCTGCTCCCCTATCCAACCTTCCTTTATCCCAAACATCCGGTTTCCCAAGTTCCCCCCAACCTCCCCTTCTCACTTTTCTCTCCCCATCTCCCCTTACCTCCCTCCCACCCCACCCCCAAGATCCCATTTTTTGCCCGGCAATCTTGTCTACTTACCATAATCAGGAGGATAGCTATATGTTTTTCTTTGGGATCACCTTCTTATTTAGCTTCTTTAGGAGATCAAATTATAGACTCACTGACCTTTATTTATCTCTAGAAACCAATTATGAGTGAGTACATCCCATGTTCATCTTTTTGGGTCTGGGTTACCTCACTCAGGATAGTGTTTTCTATTTCCATCCATTTGCATGCAAAATTCGAGAAGTCATTGTTTTTTACCGCTGAGTAGTATTCTAATGTGTATATATTCCACACTTTCTTCATCCATTCTTCCATTGAAGGACATCTAGGTTGTTTCCAGGTTCTGGCTATTACAAATAATGCTGCTATGAACATAGTTG
>NW_026067962.1:9493268-9494216 GCF_014885135.2 Alexandromys fortis
AAAATATTTTTTCTAATGACTTTTGGTAACATCAGAAGCTATTGCAATATTGAATAAATCTTCCTGACAGAAGTAGCTGGTTAGAACTGAGGGGTGCTGTCTCATTTAAAGGGGATGGTTCAATTCCTGAATAACAATGACCCCTATGACATTCCAGAGAACAGGGTTGAGTTTCAGCCGCTTTAGTTCTTACATGGGCACCGTTATTTTTCTTGGAGTGAACAATCTAAACATGTCTTTCCCTCAGCAGAGGAAACAAGGAGGAAAACCAGACCAGATCATCATTCATCATGGAAGCAGGAAGCCCTGCCTATGACCCACCCATCTATGTCACTTACTCCCAACAGATGCTTCAGTTTGCAATTCTGGTTCTAAAGCTTGTCTCTAGGGGCAGCTGGATACACGGTCCTGTTGCTCTGCTAATTGCTGCTGGAGACTGTTCTGACTAAAACTGCTACATCTTCCGTCAGAGTACTGACCTGTGCTTAAATAGCTCCTTCAGAATTCTACTCTGAATATTAAAATAATTATTTGTGTGTTAAGAAATCAAAATCAGTGTGTGGGTGCACCCCTCGCGGTCCTGAGTTCCTTGTTCGTGCTCTCTCTCCTTCTGCTCCTGATTTGGACCTTGAGATTTCAGTCCAGTACTCCAATGTGGGTCTCTGTCTCCTTTCATCGCCTGATGAAGGTTAATATTCAGGAGGATGACTATATGTTTTTCTTTGGGTTCTCCTTCTTATTTAGCTTCTCTAAGATCACGAATTATCCAGCTGGCCTGGGTCTGAAAAAAGCCCAGGAGAAAACCGGTCTCGCCGAACATAGCGGACAAGGAGGACTACTGAGAACTCAAGAACAATGGGTTTTTAATCCTACTGCACGTATTGGCTTTGTGGGAGCCTAGGCAGTTTGGATGCTCACCTTACTAGACCTGGATGGAGGTGGGTGGTC
>NW_026067962.1:9501040-9539981 GCF_014885135.2 Alexandromys fortis
ACACACAAAAGAAATCAAAATTGCAGATAGATTATAAAGCAAGTAAGCACTATTAAAATCACCTATCATCTAGTGGGAGACATCTTTATAAGTCATATTTCTATATAAATAATACAAGAAAGTCCTAGGCAATTTAACAAAATGTCATTAGGATTTAGGAAGGTTCCACAACCTGTAATGGCCCTGGAGAGGGAGATGCTCAATGAGGTGGAAAGAGCTCAGCTCACAGAACCTGAGTGACAGGTTTTTGTTTTGATTTGGCTTTTATTTAGGATAGTTTTACTAGGTCTTTTTTATGCTATATGCATTGAGATATTTTCATCATAAATAGATTGTCCTTTCAAATGGATATGGATATTTTAATTAGAAAATGTTCAAATATAGATGTTATAGGTATTAAGTCTTATTCTCTTTGATATTCTCCATGTTGTTCATTTAGAGTCTTTTTATTGTTTTTATTGAGCTATACATTTTTCTCTGCTCCTTCCCCTTCCCAACCTCTTCTACCTTCACCTGTGACCACCCACATTACCAATTACTCAAGAGATCTTATATTTTTCTCCTTCCTATGTAGAGCAATGTATGTCTCTCTTCAGGTCTTCTTTGTTGTCTAGATAGTCTAGGGTTGTGGACTATAGGTGGATTTTTCTTTGCTTTATGTCTAGAAGTCACTTATGAGTGAGTATATATTATATTTGTCTTTCTGGGTCTGGTTTACCTCACTCAGTATGCTTTTTCTAGATCCATCCATTTGCCCGCAAATTTCAAGATGTCATTAATTTTTATCGCTGTATAATACTCTATAGTACCACATTTTCTTTATCTATTCTTTGGTTGTGGGTCATGTCTATTGTTTCCAGGTTTTGGCTATTATGAATAATGCTGCTATAACATAGTTGAGCACATGTCCTTGTGGTATGATTGAGCATCTTTTGGATATATACCCAAGAGCAGTATTGTTGGATCTTGAGATAGATGGTTTCCTAATTTTCAGAGAAATCACCATACTGATTTCCAAAGCTGTTGCACAAATTTGCACTCCTACCAGCAATGAAGGAGTGTTACCGTTACCCATATCCTGTCTAGCTTAAGCTGTCATCAGTATTTTTTTTTATCTTGGCCCTTCTGACAGGTGTAAGCAGAATCTCAGAGCTTTTTATTTGTATTTCTCTAATGACTAAGGATGTTGAGCATTTCTTTAAGTGTCTCAGGCATTTGAGATTCCTCTGTTGAAAGGTTTCTGTTTAGATCTGTACCCCAGTTTATAGGATTATTTGTTCTTTTGATGGCAAGTGTCTTGAGTTCTTTGCATATTTTAGTGATCAGCCTTCTGTTTGATGTGGGGTTGGTGAAGATCATTTCCCAATCATTAGGCTGCTGGTTTGTCTTGTTGACCATGTCCTTTGCTTTACAGAAACTTCTCAGTTCCAAGAGGTCCCATTTATTTGGTATTGCTCTCAGTGTCTTTGCTACTGGGTTATATTTAAGAAGTGGTGTCCTATGTCAATTCATTCAAACATACTTCCCACTTTCTCTTCTATAAGGTTTAGGGTGGTTGATTTTATGTTGAGGTCTTTGGTCCATTTGGACTTGAGTTTTGTGCATGGCGATAGATATGGATCTATTTGCATTTTCCTACATGTTGATATCCAATTATGCCAGCACCATATGTTCAATATGCTTTCTTTTTTCCACTTTATATTTTTAGCTTTTTTTTAACCGAAAAATCAGGTGTTCATAGGTGTGTGGATGATATCTGTTCTTTTTTTGTTTGTTTGTTTGTTTGTTTGTTTGTTTGTTTGATTCCATTGGTTCTCCTGTCTGTTTTTATGCCAATACTAGACTGTTTTCAGTACTGTAGCTCTGTAGTAGAGTTTGAAGTCAGGGATTGTGATGCCTCCAGGAGTTCCTTCATTGTACAGGATTGCTTTGATTATCGTGGGTTTTTTGTTTTTTCATATGAAGTTGAATATTAGTCTTTCAAAGTCTGTGTAGAATTTTGCTGGGATTTTGATGTGCATTGCATTGAATCTGTAGACTGCTTTTGGTAAGATGGACATTTTTACTATGTTAAGTCTACCTACTCAAGAGCATAGGAGATCTTTCCATTTTCTTCTTCAATTTCTTTCTTCAACATTTTAAAGCTCTTGTCATACAGGTCTTTCACTTGCTTGGTCAGTGTTACCCAAAGATATTTTATGTTGTTTGTGGCTGTTGTGAAGGGCGATGTTTCTCTAATTTCTTTCTCAGCCCATTTATCATCTGCTACATTACTAAAGGTATTTATGGGATGTAGGACTTTGTTGAAATAGGAGCGGCGGGGCTGAGTCCCCAGCACCCTGGCCGCCTGCTAGCTCATGCCCGAAATAACAACACACAAACTGTATTCATATAAGCACTGCTTGGCCCATTTCTATCTAGCCTCTTCTAGGCTAATTCTCGCACCTGGACTAGCCCATTTCTAATAATGTGTGTAAGCACCCCAAGGTGCGCTTACCGGGAAGATTCTAGCCTACGTCCATCCTGGGTCGGAGCTGCCTGGGAGAGCAGAGCCTGGCGTCTCTGCTCCAGAGAGCAGAGCTGTCAAGTCTGAGCTCACTTCCTCTTCCTCCCAGCATCCTATTCTGTTTACTCCTCCCACCTATGTTTTAACCTTTCAGGGCCAAGGAGTTTCTTTATTGCTTAACCAATGAAATCAACAGATTAATATATGACACTCCCACATCAGGACTTCCCTGGAAAATTTTTGGGGTCACTTATGTATATTATCACATTGTCAGCAAATAGTGAGTTTGACCTTTTCTTTTCTGATTTGGATCCCCTTGATCTTCGTTTGTTGTCTTATTGTTCTTGCTAGAACTTCAAGTACTGTATTGGATAGATACAGAGAGAGTGAACAACCTTGTCATGTTCCTGGTTTTAGTGGGATTGCTTTGAATTTCTCTTTATTTAGTTTGATATTGGCTTGCTGTATACTGCCTTTATTATGTTTAGGTACGTTCATTGTATCCCCCCAAGACTTATCGTGAAGGGGAATTGAATTTTGTCAAAGACTTTTTCAGCTTTAATTAGATGATCCTGTGGGTTTTTTTCTTTCGGTTGGATTATATAGTGAATAAAATTGATAGGTTTTTGTATGCTGAACCATCGCTGCATCTCTAGGATAAAGCCTACTTGGTCATTATAAATGATTTTTCTATCATTCATCTATCTAGATGAATTCAGTTTGCCAGTATTTTATTGAGTTATTTTGCATCAATGTTTATGAATGAGATTGGTCTGTAATTCTCTTTCTTACTAGTGTCTTTGTGTGGTTTGGGTATCGTTGTAACTGTAGCTTCAAAAAAACAGTTTGGCAATGTTCCTTCAACTTCTATTATGTGGAACAATTTAAGGGGTATTGGTATTAGTTCTTTAAAAATCTAGTAGTATTCTGCGCTAAAACCTTCTGGGCCTGGGATTTTGTTGTTGTTGCTGTTTGGGAGACTTTTGATGACTGTTTCTATTTCTTTAGCATTTATAGGTTTAATTGATTTGCTTATCTAGTCTTAATTTAATTTTGGTAAGTGATATTTATCCAGAAAATTGTTCATTTCATTTAAGCTTTCCAATTTTGTGGAGTACAAGTTTTTGAAGTATGACACTATGATTCTCTGTATTTCCTCAGTGTCTGTTGTTATGTCCCCTCTTTTTTTCTGATTTTGTTAATTTGGATATTCTCTCTCTGTCTTTTGGTTAATTGGATAAAATTTTGTCTGTTTTGTTGACTTTTCTCGAAGAACCAGCTCTCTCATTGATTCTTTGTGTTGTTTTCTTTGTTTCTATATTGTTGATTTCAGCTCTCAATTTGATTATTTCCTGCTGTCTAGTCCTCCTTGGTGAGTTGGCTTCTTTTAATTCTAGAGATTTCAGGTGGTCTGATAACTCACTGGTGTGGGATTTTTCCAGCTTCTTTATATAGATATTTAGTGCTTTAAGCTTTCTCCTCTTAACACTGCTTTCATTGTCTCCCATAAATTCAGTTACATTGCACAATCATTTTCATTGAATTTTAGGAAGTATTTAATTTCTTTCTTTATTTCTTCCTTGACCCATTGGTGGTTCAGGTGAGCATTGTTCAATTTCCATGTGTTTGTGGTCTTTCTGAAATTAGTGTTGCTGTTAAATTCTAACTTTAAACCATGGTGATTCGATAAGATATGTGGGGTTATTCCAATTTTTTTTGTACCTGTTTTCTTAAAGTGACAGTTTTGTTAACATGCTTCTAATGACAGGTAACATTGCCAAAGAGGCATGGTTTGATTTTTTTCTGCTTTGTTTCTGTTTGTTTGTTTGTTTTCTTTTTCTTTCATCTCTTAACTTCAGACTCAAAGTCCACACAACCAGCATTTCCAGAGGAAATGACATTTTCCCCAAAAAGAAGTCAGTGTACCTTGATTGCCAATCTCATCATGGAAAGAGTAATCATTTTCTAAAGAAAATAAATCAGACATTTAGGACCAGATCAAAAGTGGAAGGATGCTAAACCAGAGCAAACATCCCTTTATTTTGTTTACTAGAGTCTATCGGGAGATTTCAAATGTCTTTAAATTCCATAAAGTTGTTGTAGAATGAAAATGGAAGGGCTTACTCTGTACTCCAGATACAGATTGCTTCCCATAGATGGAGGGCCAAATGTTGGCAGCCTGAACCCCTGTGAAAATAAATATCCAAGGTCCCCAAAATAAATGGAAATGTTTCAGTCTTGGCATTTCAACCCCATAGAAACACTTAGAGAGCAGAATTAGAAAATGTATAATTGTATTTAAGCTGCTATAAGACAAAAAAAATAGATCTAAGAGCTAACCAGCATTTGAGTTTTCTCTAGCAAGAATAGCTCTAGTTACCAGCACTCTCAGTTAGATAACATTAATTCACGGTGGTGCCTCAGCATAGAACTCAAGTTCCCCTTTAGGATTTATTAGGAAAACAAAGAATGCCCCAATCTTATTTTGATCTCCTCAGCTATTTTTATCCACAGACTTTTCAGGAGGTGAGACAACAGCATGGCTGAGAGCTGCCAAGGAGCTGTCAGTGCTCAGGAGATTCAGCCAGAATATCAGAAAATATGTGGAGTTTGTGACATGGTAGACATGATGCAAATATTCATGGTAAGAAGAGGGATTATTTACGCCAGAGGGAAGAATCACAATAGGAACATGTGGGGATTTGGATGGATGAATTCAAAACTGAGGTGAATTTATCTTTTGTTTGTTAATATAATCCAACAGACTTTGAAGTCCAGCAAGCTGAATATGGTCAGTAGGTAGTGTGGGCCTCTCAGCAAGATCTCTGAAATTACTGCAGTTGAAGGAGAAAGACAGGAAGTATGGAAGGGAAGTGTGGAAGGAAGACATTTTAAGCAAGAGCTGGCTGTAACGTTTGCAAGTCCTCTGAAGAAATAGAATAAGCAAAAAAGAATTGGTTACAAATTCCAACAACAAATTGTGTTAAGGGTAGGACTATTTGGTAGCTTATTTGTATTCTTGTTGAAGGAGGTTTCTAGTTAGTTCCCAGCTGTTTAGCCCCAAAATAATCACACAAAACTATATTATTTAAATCACTGCTTAGCCCATTATCTCTAACTTCTTAGTGACTGACTCTCACTTCTTAATTTAACCCATTTCTATGCCATATGACTATGATTTACTAGCTAAAGTTACAGCATCTGTCTCTGGTGAAGCTGCATGGCTTCTTTTGACTGCACCTTCCTTCTCCAAGCATTCAGTTTAGTTTTCCCTGCCCACCTAAGTTCTACCTTATCAACTGATGTGGGAGTTGCCTCTGTGTGTTGTGATTACCATTAATAAATAAAGAAACTGCTTTGGACCTATAGCAAGGCAGAAATTAGGTAGGCAAGAAAAGCTAGGCTGTATGCTGGGAGAAAGAAGGGTAGAGTCAGAGATGCCAAGGAGCCGCCGCCAGAGATAGATGTGCTGAAACTTTGTTGGTAGGCCACGGCCTCATGGCGATATACAGATTAATAGAAATTGGTTAAATTAATATATGAGTTATCCAATAAGAAACTAGAGCTAATGGGCCAAGCAGTGATTTAATTAATACAGTTTCTATGTGATTATTACAGGTCTAAGATAGCCGGACGGCCAGGACTAAAAAGCAGCCACTCCCTCCAACAATCAACAGGCCAAGGCAGTTTCTTTATTCACCAGTGGTATTCACAGCATACAGAGGGGAATCTCACATTATATTTTTTTTAGCTATTAAGAAAAAAAAAACCCTACTTTGAAGCTTTAGCTTAATACAGCCAGAATGGCTAAAATCAAAAAGAAAAAAATTACAATAAATGCTGTCATGGAAGTGGTGAAAGAGAAACACTACTCACTGCTGCTGGGAGTACAAAGTGGTGTAGTCTCTATGGAAACCAGTGTAGAGGTTCTCTACAAGAAGTAGATCTACCATGTGATACAGCTATGTGACCCAAATGTCTCTATATCCTAATTGATACCTGCTCATCTCTGCTCTATTCATGAGAGCCAGGAAGTGAAAGTGGATGGTAAAAATGTGCATTTCTACACAATGAAGATAGAATGCAGTAGCATAAAGGTTTAAAGGGGAATAATGGAACAAGAAGGGTTAAATTGAGGTAGGGAATGGAGCAGAGAGTAGAGGAGGAAATATGAGTTGAGATTCCTAATACTAGCAGGTAAGGCTGTCATGAAGTTTCTTTCTCATCTTACCTCCTCCTCTTTGATATATTAGAAATAGTACAGAAAAGTCATATATGAATATAATTTTACAATCTACCTTCTCTCATCTCAAACATAGGCAATACAGAAATGGTGATTCAGGCAATGGAGGAGGGCTAAGCACATGGTGCCCAGTGATATGAACAGCAAAAGTTGCCCAGGGGCCTTCACTATGAATACCCCAAACCATGGTGTGATCATCTTACAGCCAAAGAGGGGTCTAGAATTCTGCTCCCAGACAAAGGAGCAAAACTCACAAAAATTTTACATTATAATTTATAGTAATATCTAAAATATAACAGGACATCAGAAGATGTGAGAAACAGAAAAATATTTTCCATTACCAAGAGGAAAATGGGTCATGTAAGTGAAACTACAAAAGAACAAATATTGTATTTAACAGATCCAAAGTTAAATCTATCTGTTGATGTGTAAAAGATAGTTTAAAATGAATAAAGAGATGAAATGCATAGATATTAACAATGGTCATAAAATGAAAGATCATCAAACCATAATTCTAATAATACTCACATTTGACAAGTAGGATTGCATAACACTTGAAAGCTTCAGTACAGTACAGTATAAGGAATTTTGCCTGGTTTTCTTGTGAAAGTAGATTAATATCTAGAATATAGAACAAACTAGAAAAGTAGAACACACACACAGACACACACACACACACACACATACACACACAATCCAAGCCATCTAATCAACAAAGGGAGAAAATAATCGAATTGGCAGCAAAAGGAGAAATGCAAATGTCAATAAGATTGTGGGGGAAATATTAATATCCTTAGTCAGCAAAGAAGTGTAAATCAAGTCTGCCTTTAGATTCTAATTTACCCAGGCATATTGACTGTCATCAAGAAAACAAAGAACAAGTCACATAGCTGTCACCCACATTCAGAGGGTCCAGTTTGGCCCCAGCTGTCAGTCCACAGTCCGTGAACTCTCACTAGCTCGAGTCAGCTGTCTCTGTGGTTTTCCCGCATCATGCTTTTGATCTCTCTTGCTTATATGACCCTCTTCCCTCTCTTCAACTGAACTCCAGGAGCTCAGCCCAGTACTTGGATGTAGATCACTGCATCTGTTTCCATCAGTTACTGGATAAAGGTTCTAAGATGACAATTAGGGTAGTCACTAATCTGATTACAGGGGCAGGCCAGTTCAGACACCCTCTCCATTATTTCTAGGAGTCTTAGCTGGGGTCATCTTTGCAGATTCCTGAGAATTTTTCTAACACCAGGTTTCTCCATAACACACCATAATGGCTCTCTCAAGATGTCTCATTCAGCTGTGCGGTGGTAGCACACACCTTTAATTCCAGCACTTGGGAGGCACAGGTGAATCCATGTGAATTCAAGGACAGTCTGATCTACAGAGGCTCCAAAGCTACACAGAAAAACTCTGTCTGGGAAAAAATCAAACAAATAAATAAATACATAAATAAATAAATCTCTTTCATTGTTCTCCCACTCTGTCCCTCCCCCAACTTGGTCTTCTTGATCTCTCATGTTCCCATCCCCCATTCCTTCCCTTCTACACTCCCTCCCAGTTTACCCATGAGACCTTAAACATTTCCTGTTTCTAGGGCTCTCCATGTATGTTCCTCTTAGGGTCCCCCTTTTACCTAGCTTCTCTGGAGTTGTGGACTATAGCCTGGTTATCCTTTGCTTTACATCTAATAGCCACTTATGAGGGAATACATACCATGCTTGTCTATCGGGACCTGGCTTATCTCACTCGGGATATTTTTTTTTTCTAGTTCCATCCATTTGCCTGAAAATTTCAAGATGTCATCTTTTTGTTTGTTTGTTTTTGTTTTTTTTTTCTGCTGAGTAGTATTCCATCATGTAAATGTACCACATTTCCCTTATCTATTATTTAGTTGATGGTCTGAGGTCAGACTCTGCTCTGCTCCTGGAGAGACTCGACAGCTCTGCTCTGGAGCAGAGACGCCATGCTTGCCATGCTACACTCTCCCAGGATGGACGAAGGCTAGAATCTTCCCGGTAAGCACACCTTTGGGTGCTTACACACATCATTAGAAATGGGCTAGTCCAGGTGTGANTGTCTCCTAGTAATATCGGAAAACATACCCATAAAGTTTCACCAACATGACTGACTGCCCAAACTTGAGTTGAGCAAAGACAACTATAGACATGCTAATGTAAACAGGGAAAGCCTATGAGGCCTCAACCCTACACACAGAGCCACAGGCAACTAAGAAATTCTGGAACAGGAGAAATAGTCTTCTCCAGGAAAGAGCACACCAATTAATTATTGGATTTCAAATAATCATCTCTGAAAACATACACACAAGCAACACAGACTGAGCATGTTGTATTTGAAAATACTTATGTACACAACACATGTGCATGAAACAACAATTAACACACAAAAAAAAAGAAGCCATGAATTGGGGAGAGAGCAATGAGGGGTTCAATAGAGGGTTTAGAGGGAGGAAAGGGAAGGGGAAAGTGATGTAATTATACTATAATCTCAAAAAAATAAAAGAAGTAATAAAAAAAACCATTTGCAACTATGACAAAGAGTATCTCCAATGTTTGTCTGCCTATCTCCTCTCCACCTCTGTCTGTTTGCAAATTCCTATCCAGTGTCAGACTCCCGAATTTTGATCTTGGACCTGAGTCCACTGATGATGATTCTCTAAAGAATAGCAGAGAAGACACACGGCGATGAGAAAAGAAGAGCATGTGAACACGGAGACAGGGATGGGACATTTGTAGTCACAGGCTCGAGGCTGCCTGGCAGAACACCCAGGTGGAGCAGGCACGGCCCTCTACAGGACCTTGGCACGGACAGCAGCCTTCCTACACCTTCGTTTCTCACTTTTGACCCCAGAACTGAGAGAAAGCATTTATCTTATTTGGGGCTGCAAATCTATGATCTTGTTTGTGGCTGTTCCAAGGTCTGAATACAGTGCTTTCTGGGAAGAAATAACATAGTTATTTACAGAATGTTCAGTTTTCATAGGTACCTGCGAAAGGGTGATATATATCCACATTCAAAGAGAGGAAACTTTACTCACATGATGCTTATATATACCAAATGAAGATAGGTCATATATTAACTATAATACTAATCTTTATTCAGTAATAACCATGTTATTCAGTAAATGAAAAAAAAACAAATGAATAATTAACATTTGGAAGATGAGGAAAGAGGATTGAAAGTTCAAAGTTGGGACACCTACTGAGATCCTATGTCAAAACATAAAAATAAAAACCCTTACATTTGATAATTTGTACCATCACTGCTCATTTACAGCCTGTTTACTTGGAGTGGCTTAACCTCAACATTAAGCCATTTATCTTTCTAATTTCTCTGTTAATAACCAAGACTATGGCTGCATATATAGAGTAAGACTTGTGGTAAAAATACAAAGAAGAGTCCAGATCGTCAGAATGTTCTTCATCTTTCAACAAATGTCTGTACTTAGACAGCTTATTTGGGGTGTACTAGATATGACAGGTTGTGGCCAGACATTTGGGCACTGTCCCTGCAACTTCATTTGCTCAAATAAAAAAAAATCCTTTTACACTTTCAATAAGCCATGAGGAACTTCTGGCCTCTTTCTACTGTTTATGGGCGTAGTGAGTCGGAGTATGTTTCAGGATTCTCTTGCCTAGATAGACCCCTTCACTTATACCAAGTATACAACTACACATAACTCAGAGTTGGACTGGAAACTACAGGCAACCTAGTTTCTGTACTAGATTAAGAATGTTGATGAATTTGGCTTTTTTTTTCCTTTAACTATTTTTGAATTTGTGTGTAAATATGTGAACCTGTGTGAGTATGTGTGCACCCTATGTATGAAACTTCGGCCAAGCGAGGGTGTTAGATCCTCTAGAATGGAGTAACAGCCAGTGGTCAGCAGTCACATAGGTGCTGGGAACTGAACTTGGGTCCTCTGCAAGAAGGGCAAGTATTAAGTGCTAGACCATCTCTACAGCCCCTACTGGTGAATTTGGAAATAAGAAGTATTGTATCAGACTTTCACTAACCTCGGATTTCATTTTATATTTTTCTATGAGTTACAATAGAATAATTACAGGTGATTTTGCTGCCAACAGAAGTAAGATGTTTTCATATAATTTTACAGATCTTGAAGCTATTTGGATATGTCATTTAAACTCATAATTATCAGACCCTTGGTTAAATCTTAGGTAATGCAAAAGCGCAAATCATTTAGATTACTCTACTCAGATGCCTTTTTTGTTATCTTGACACTTGTCTTATTTCAACCTATATTTGTTTTTTATAATCTTATTTTACTTTATGCAATTAAGATTATTCTAAAGAGTTAATGAGTACCCATAATTTACCAAAATTGCATCTGGGAAAGGCATACTCCTCAATAATCCTGTGTTCTCTGACTTTTTATTCTAACTGGTGATTGATTTATGTATTCCACCATGTTCCCATTCAGACAGGCAAGAACCACCCTCTATGTTCACCCCCCACTTTGATTTACTCCCCATATTTCACCAAGGATGGGAGAATAATTCAAACAGTTATGTGATATACAATGCTGTATAAATTCTTGCTTTAGTTGTAATTTCAGTTCCCCTTGTTCCTTGAGCATATATGGATGACATTGTTGCCACGGAGATGCATTCTGCAAGACTGAAATTAAATAATCATTAATTACTTTCGAAAATGCTACCACAATATTCTTCCTCTAGTGCATTTCCAAACCATCACAAATGTTATTCATCATAACGTAGGTGTCTCTGCCATTCTTAAATGATGACAGTTATTTCTGGGCCTGTTTATCTGTCTAGTCCCTCCATTTTCCAGCTTGAACTGGGCAGATAAAACAGATTCGTCCCAGAAAAGAAACACAAATGGTCATTACTATGTGGGGGAAAGCTTAATACCATTGGCAACTCAAAACTACACTGATAAGCATCATATCCCAGTTAGACCGGCTAGTTTGTGAAAGCGGATAGTAACAGATGTTGTCAGAGGTCTGAATAGCAGAGTATTTGCACCAGGCAAATGAGACTAGTCACTATGGGAAAAGTATGGAGGGTCCTCTAATTAGAACCAGTACATTAGAACCACTTTATGATCTACCCATGAACTCCTGGGTAAGCATCCAAAGCCGATAAAGTCACCACCTAAAAGAGATAACTACATCCTCATATTTATTATAGCACTATTCCAATATCCACGCTATGGAATCGGTTGAGTCGCTCATCAACAGATATCTGGATGAAGACTATCTAGTATATACACAGTAGAATCTTATTAAGCCATAAAGAAGAAAGGAATCCATCAAAAATGGGTGCAGCTGGGACTAAACATCATGTTCAGCAAAATAGGCACAAGAGAGAGAAGAGGAGCTGGGGACCGACAGGAGAAAATGACTACTAAGGACGGGGAAGAGGAGGCTCAGGGAATCAGAAGAGCAAATGATCACCATCAGCATAGAATGGGATGGGCATGGAAGTGTGTATATAGTTGGCTTGGTGAAATTCATCAATTTATACAATGAATGTGTTAACAATTGAATTTTTAATCAGATTCTGGAATCTTTATGAAAGTCTCCGCTCCCACTGTTAGAACTGCATTTTTTTTCTCCTGGAAGGTTTGCTTCTTAGAGGCAGCCCAACATCGCCAGCCCACCCTTCCCAGTCAAAGGTGAACCCAGTGTGTCTCTTCCAGCATGGGAAAGCTATGGAGGGAGGAGACGCCTCTGCTGAAGATTGCTAAAGAAAGCAGGCGCTGACCCTCGGTTCCAATCCTCTCCCGTGATTCTCACCCCGGCCGAAGTGCAGCTGTTGTGTCATGTAAGACACAGGTATGCATGGTCACTGCCCTTTCCAGCTCCCGATTCCAGTGACCACCCATGCTGGCCTTGGCTTCTATACTACTATCTAGCTTGTGTTTAAAAGCCTAATAATTTCCTACAGATCCTGGCTTTCACAAACAAAATAATTACAATTTTTAAGGTATTATCTCTTGAAAGGGGTACCATTTGTATAGTACCGACCAAATAAAATCTACAATATTGTCCGTTCATTCTTTAGTGATAGATCAACATGGTCCGTTATTTGTCCACATTAGCCTGTCCTTGCTTTGATTTTTTTTTCATTTCTAAAGCATTTGCTGACTTTTCTCATGTTCAGTTGTCTGCACTGATACGTGAGAGTCTTCTCAGACCTGTTAGCGTAGTCATTTCTGCCTCACACTGGGATCCCGGATACCCATTCCCTTTCCTATGTAAACTGGTAATTTCCTTCACCGAAGAGCAGAGACCGTTCATTCCCAGCCCATAGCTTTAGTCAAGACTGCCTTGGCGCCTGTCCCCAGATAGCTAACAAACACTGACGCTGACAAGGGGAAGACATTCTGTAGAAATGAGTCAAGTCCACAAGCAGAATATTATCCTGGGCAATCCGGGTGAGACCAGTCCTACCAGTTGGAAGGCTTTAAAAGTATATGAGAATCTCCATCTGATATCAGTTGTGCCCTCTGCGGAATGCTAACCCTTTCTAGAGCCAGGCCTTTGGATAGTGTATAATATTTAACTCGATTTTCCTTCTTTGAAGGCCCGCCACCCAGCTACCAAATAAATCACGCGTAGATTTGTTCTTAGTTCTGAATGCCTGGCCTTAGCTTGCTGTTCCTTGCCAGTTTTTCTTAACAAATTACTCCGACTACCTTTTGCCTCTGGGCTTTATCTTTCTCTATTTCTGTATACTTTTCTTTCCTTCTTACTCTGTGGATGACTGGGTGGCAGGGAACTGGCCCCTTATGTCCTCCTCTCCTTGTTCTCTTGCTTCTCCTTCACTCTTTATTCTCTCTACCTGCCAGGCCCACCTATCCTCGCTTCTGCCTGGCTATTGACCATTCATCTCTTTATTAGGACCATCAGGTGTTTTAGACAGGCAAAGAATCAGAGCTTTAGTTAATCAAATGCACCATAAACAAAAGCAACCCACCTGAAAATATATTCCCCAACATATGGATTTCAGACTTGCCTCATTAGACACCTCTTACAACTGTATAAGCCACAAAGTGACAATGATGGCTATTTCTCTTATGGCCTCCTGGCTGCACTACTGTGTTGTGTCCTCTAGGCTGAGTGTGATCAACAGTGTACAAGTCCAAACAAGGTTCTTAGGAGACCATGGATGTTTCACTTGTTCTTGTTCATTCTTTGAGAATTTGGTACATGTATACAGTGTATTAATATCATAGCAAACACCATCTCTCCCCTTTAATTGCTCCCAGATCTCCCAATATGAGTTCCTGAGTTCATGTCTTCTTTTTTCCACTCATTCATTTTGTCTCCAATCCTAAGAAAGAGAAAAGCATGCTCCACTAGCCTGCTAGTCCTAGGAGGTGTCTAGGAACCATGTGAAACAGAGGCCTGAGAAGTCAAGCCACCTAAGAGCTGTTTGCCTTGATCAGATACTTTCATGGCTGTAGATCAGTTATTTTAAACCTAGGACTTTGTGGATGGGGTTAGGTGATGCTACTGTATCAAAAGGTAATCAATAAACTAAGCAAGAAAATGTCCACGACTTCACTTTTTGGGGGTACCCATATTTTAAATTTCTACTTTGAAATCAAATTTAAAGTCGGTTGCAAATATTCTAATGATAAGCATCATTTCCCTCTAACATTCAACTGGTGCCAACTGTTTCTGTCTTCTTAACACACGACTGACTTGCTTCAGTGCCAATTCACAATGTAATCCTTTTGGAGACATTTGACTCAGTTCATGAAGGGCCAACAATGCACACAGCTCTTGTGATGTAAGGTTAGCTGTAAACAGCTGTGATCACATTCATGCAAGCACGGGCACTAACAGCCTTGTCACAACTGCCACTGTGTGACAGCCGTTGTGAAGTATCCTCAATTAGAAAGCCATCCCCCTTTCAAAATGATGAAATGTAAGATAAATGTGCTCCTTAGAATCGTATTTTTTCATAAGAAAGAGAAATTAATTCGTTGTGCACCGCATTTACAGCCTGAATTGTTACTGTTGGAATTTGGATTCGCTCTGTGGTTGAATAGTAGGTATTTAATGACCTTCCAGCTCATGGTTGGAGTATCAAAAAGGTTGGTGCCTGTTGTCCATGTCAGCATCCCTTGACATGAGATTGGTGTCTGTTGTTGATGTCAGCATCCCTTGACCTGAGGTTGGTACCTGTTGTCATTGTCAGAATCCCTTAACCTGAGGTTGGTACCTGTTGTCAGTGTCAGCATCCCTTGATCTGTGGTTGGTACCTGTTATCAATGTCAGCATCCCTTGACCTGACAGCACAAGGCATCCATTCACAAACGTGACATGTGGGCTAGGTTGCAAAGCTATGTGCCTGTGGGAAAAAAGGAAGAATAGAGCCACAGGCTTGGCCTCCCGTGGTCACTAGGTTCCAACTAGGAGCATTACGCTGACTCTAAAATCTAATCTAGCCTTCAAGAAAGTATGGTTTACAAAGTAAAAGGGCATATTGCATTCAACAGCTTATTAACTTAAATTCTATCTATTAAATATCTGTGCACTTAGTAACTGAGTTCTGACTGATTTCTAGACCCAGATGTCACTAGTGTTAAGGACAAGCACACAGCTTGGGAATTCGGGAGGATTCTAGAAAATGGAATGAGAAATTTGCTTCCGTGCATTTGTACAAAAAGAAATGTTTTTTTTTACTGTTTTTATAGAACTGCTCTGTTTTCCCTATTCCATATTCAATTCAGTGGTAGAAGGTGGAAGGCTTAGGCTTCTCATTTGAAGCTGACTCTTATTTCTACAAGCAATACTGAGAAATTCACATTTGCTAATTCTCATATTTCTTTTCAATGATAATAAAAGATAATGACACATTTTGAGGATTGTGTGCCAATACTGCAGCAGGATTTTCCACTTGCAAAATAAACTCATTTAATCCACAAGCTGCAAAATGAGATTTTTTTCAGTTTTATATTAGTGTCTCGTTTATTTTCTTTCACCCAGTTGAGCTGGGTGCTGTGCTAAATACATACTCTTAGACTGAGCTATCCCCCCCCCGTACTAGACAAGTTTTATTATTGGCACATTTAAACAATACAATTTAGGGATGGGTAATGAGTCAACTTGTGCAAGGTCACGCTTGAAGTTGAAGGAGCCAGGAATGAATGTCAGACAGTTGAGCCTCGGAGTCCACAATGATTACAGTGTTGCTGTCCTACTTTTCCAGATAGTGACCCCACTTCTCTTTCCCCTAGACCCTGGCAACTGTCATTGTATTTTCTGTTTCAGTGCATTTGGCCACTTTGAGTACCTCATATGGGTAGAGTCATGCAACATTTGTCTTCTCATAGACGGAGATCCTTGGGGATTGTCCATGTTATACAATGCACTTAAATTTATTTAACTGTTAAAGCTGAAACATGGTATGTATATGTTCCATTTTGCCTGCCCATTCACCTGTCAATGAACATGTGTGGCTTCCACCTTTGGGTTAGGATAAATAATGCTACTTTTTAACTCCCCTTTTCTTTGAGTAACACAGTTTTTTTTTTTTTTTATTTTTGAGACAGAGCCTCACTCCATAACCCTTTTAGGCCTTGAATTCACTGTATAGATGACATTGGCCTCAAACTGGTCTCAATCCTCCTGCCTCAGACTCTTGTATCTGGAATTATAGGCATTAGCCACTATATATGGATGGATAAGGTAACATTTAATGATGAAGGGAGACTATAATTTATGGAAAAAGTAATATATATTAATTAAGTGTTTTCACAATATAATTCCTGCTGTATCTGCATTACATCTTTTTAGAGTTTTGATCTCAGAGCTTTGATCTCAGAGACACAGAAACAAGCAGCCAAACAAATACACTCATCCACTTCTCCGGAACAGCACCTGCTCTTTCTTCCTCTAAAGGGAATATGATTTTCACATTAGAAATAAGTCAATATAAAAGCTAATTGCATTGGATACTGGAGACTTTGTTTTATCTTGCTTCTTACAGCAGAAAATAATTGGGAATTCAACCTTGAACAAGCCTGTCTTTCACAAATCCTGTTAGTGGAAAGCAACTGCCAAATGTAATCAAATCTATTTTCCCTTCCGTTGATACAGCAGGTACACAGTGAATGAGAACGCCGGCACACCTGCACATCGGCACTGAGAGCACCAACCTGTCTTTACTTCAATTGCTACCTCTCTGGCTTGGGCTGAAATAATCATGACCATTGATTTTACCAAATACATGATGCTTCTCAGTGAAAAAAGTTAGATAGATCTCATTACATTTGCTCCACTTCCTTTTCCCACAGCAACAATGGCAGGAATAAACCTGCATTACATAAAGTTGTGCCCATGTTTTCTTGTGACGCACCTTTTCCCAACACAACTCAAGACAGCTGATAAAAAATTCGTGTTTGTACTTGCGTGTTTTTATATTTACCAAGTTAGTATTTCATGCTTCACAAATTTCAAGATGTTTACAGAAGAAAGATATTTAGAGTCTCCCTTGTTTTGCCTGATAATATAAAAAATTGAAAGTTGAAACTTTTAAGTCAGAAATTTAAGCTGAAATCTGTTGTGTAAAGATTTTTAAATAAATTTGTTTAGTTTTTTGGAAAATAAATGAGGAATTAGGCATATTAGATCCGCATTTCAGGGCATAATGATGTGGCTCAGTGTTAGTGTGTTTATCTGGAATGCCCAGGGTTTGGAATTCTCAGATTTTTATCCCAGCACCTCACGAGAAACAAAAACAAAGGAGACAGAGACCCACATTGGAGCACCGGACTGAAATCTCAAGGTCCAAATCAGGAGCAGAAGGAGAGAGAGCATGAGCAAGGAACTCAGGACCACGAGGGGTGCACCCACACACTGAGACAATGGGGATGTTCTATCGGGAACTCACCAAGGCCAGCTGGCCTGGGTCTGAAAAAGCCTGGGATAAAACCGGTCTCGCTGAACATAGCAGACAATGAGGACTACTGAGAACTCAAGAACAATGGCAATGGGTTTTCGATCCTACTGCACCTATTGGCTTTGTGGGAGCCTAGGCAGTTTGGATGCTCACTTTACTAGACCTGGATGGAGGTGGGTGGTCTTTGGACTTCCCACAGGGCAGGGAACCCGGATTGCTCTTTGGGCTGATGAGAAAGGGGGACCTGATTGGGGGAGGGGGAGGGAAATGGGAGGCGGCGGTGGGGAAGAGACAGAAATCTTTAATAAATAAAAAAATACAAACTTCAAATTAAAAAAAATCATTTGACTTTTCAACATAAAATTCAAAGCATAAATTATTTACCTAGTGAATTAGCTTCATTGTTCCCATAGAAGAATTTCCCAGCACTCAGAAAAAAAAAAAATGCCTACCAGAAACTTCAGCCTCCCTGGTTACGTGATCTATGCCAAACTCACCTCTTGGATTTGACCTCCTTCCCATGGTCTGGAACATCATCAAGACTTCTGCAGTGTTCTTTGCTTTTCTTTGAGCATGTTAAACTCAAAAGAAACCACATCATGCTAGACTAGGCCGTTCTATAGTAACATAACTCTTAAAATCTCAGGCTTGTATAGCAGAAGACTTTGTCTTTTCAGGTCTGTCATTTTTATTAAGGAGCTAAGAGAAAGAATCAGTTTTGAAAATTATTAGTTTGAAGAGGGGTGAAAAGCTTGTAAATTCTCAATCCAACACTTAAGTGTTTTAGCTCAAGGTGACACCTGTCCCTTCTAGTTGCAAACACAGGCTAAGTCACATGACCCATCACCACACAATAGGGACATAAAATACTCTTGACCAAGAGGAATGGTGATGAAGCAGAGATCATGACCCCACAGCCCCTCCGCCTGTTTTTTGTGTGTAGTGTATATGTGTGTTCATGTGGAGATTATATGAAAGTGGAGAGTCATCAAGTGTCTTCCTCCATCACTCCCTGTTTTCTAAGACAGAGCCTCTCACTAAACCTGGAGCACAATGGTTTGCTGAGGCTGACTAAGCCCCAAACTCTTCATTGCCTCTAGCTTCTGTCTCCACAGTGCAGAGATTACAGGCTTACACTGTCATGCCTGGCTTGCTAGGTAACTTCTGGGATCTTGAACTCAGTTGTCCAGCTTGCCCAATAAGTATTTACCAACTTAGCCATCTTCCCACCCCTATTTTAGGGAGTATTAATTCTGTTTTCCTTTCTCAAATTCCAGACTGTAGATAACTCCCACCTCCACCGCATTCTGATCTTTGTCAAAACTCTTCCTGGGGTCACTCCCATTGGCCCTACTGAAACACACTTTCCTGACCTTATCATTCACCGCCCTACTTAATCTGTGTCTCTGTGAAATAATATTTTGTTTGTTACTTGTTTTACACACACATTAAATATATAGACTTTCCTACTTTCTGCAATATACATTGATTCACTGGTATATCTCAAGGGACTGATGGAGTATCTAGAATTTAGCAATCAATTAACATTTTTGAATAAAGACATGAATGAAAGCAGCAGACTGATCGATGTACAGCTGTCTAGACACAGGCCTCTATCCGTGTATATATGCATCAATGTCAGTTTCATAAATCTATTGCAAGTAAACAAATTTAACTGCATGTTGCATTTTAAATACCAAAAGAAAACCTGTAGTTTTTGAAGTGCCATGAGAACACCCTGACTTTCCTCATGAGGTTCCCTCTTCTGATGGTACTCTTGGAGTGGGGCAAATATTAGGCTCAGGAGCTCAGATTTACAGTTAACCAAATCCAGGAGATGGAGAGACTCTTTAAATGGGAACCTTTCCACTTTGGAAAGTTGTCTCACCCTTCAGATTGCCTTTTCCTGTTATTATCCTTTCTAAGACCATATTGGAGTGCATAGGGTAGAAGAGTCTGGGTGAGGCAGGAGATGGGAACCTGGGTCCTGAACCATTCCCTTTGCCCTCTGGTTCCTCCCTGGTCTTCACTGCACAGCGAGTGAACTGAGGGCTCTCTCTACTGACGTGCCCAGAGGTGAACTTATTCTCTCAGCTGTGTGTATTTGATGTACTGAAAGACAAAGTGTTGCCTGCTGTTAATTTGCTACTCACTTCCCCTCAACAGTCATATCTTAGGAAATGGCTGCGTTCAATATTTGTCCTGGTGACTCACCCAGTCCTCAGCAACGCAGGGGCTGATGGTACCAGCCTGCTAATCCTTGGCTCTCTGAATGCTTCTAAACCGTGTCTCACTCATATCCTGCCCGCTTCCCTTGAGGGAAAGGCTGTGGTTGCAAGGACCCTTAAATCTATCTTTATTTGATGTTTCACAATTTCTCTTCTCATAATCAGCTGGAAGAAACTCTACTTTTCTTTTCTTATTCATTATTTTTTGAGTATGAAACTTTTCATTGGGAAGGCAAGAGAAAATAAGGTCTAGAGACAAACAGATTTCCTTCTCCAAATTTTGTCTTTTTTTCTCATTATTTGAAACACCATTGAATACATTACTGCAGCACGGGTATCTAGATCTTATTAAAATTACACTGAATCCTGAGATGCATGACCTTTTACTTAGTCAGTTCATAAGAGGATCCCTTTGCCCCAAATAGACTCAGTTTGGGACATTAGATTGAAAACTTGGTTGCCAAAATGTTCACCACCACGAAACCACCTTAGGATACGTTTCTTTTTGTTTATTTTAGGCTTCTCAATGAAGCAGTTTAAAGAAACAAGGCATTAGGTATTATGTAAATATGTCCCTTGGCTAAAGTGACTGTAGGAAAGAACGAGCTTGAATAACATTAGAGCCAAATTATCCTTGAAATCTGTGTCACCATGAAAAATTCATGGAGCCCAGAAGCAACCAAATCATCAACAGAATTTTCAAGACAGCACAAACCTATGAATTTTATTTTATAGAAGATAATAATTTAAAATGCATTTCCCCCTGGTTGCATACACATTCTGTGCCAGGGAAAATAGAGTTAGCACAAAGAAACACAAAAGCACAGGTCTCCAGAAGTCAACCTGAAGACGGAACAGTTCAGTTTGCTTACCGAGGGGCAGTGGGACTGTGTTGTTATGATTCCTGCCTTCCTTTGCATTTAGTATTGATGCTCAGTGATAAAAAGCATTCATTAATTAAATATAAAGCAACAATAAATCAAAATTCTACCAGAAAACTCCTAGAGCTAACAAAACACTTTCAGCTAAGTACTAGGACACAAAATTAACATTCAAAGACAATACCCTTCCTAGATACCACTGACAGACTGAGAAAGAAATCAGAGAAAGCGCTCTGTTCCCAACAGCCTTAAGAAAATAAAACCCTCACAATAAATCAAAGCATGGAAATGAAAGAGCTCTACAGTTAAGATAGTTAAAACACTGAAGAAGGAAACCCTGAGTGGGATTCTAGCAGAAAAACATCCCATACTCATGGATAGGAAAATTATGAAAATGTCCATCCTGTCAAAAGCAATTTACAGACTTAATCCAATCTCAGTCATCAAAACAACAACTCAGTTCTTCACAAAACTAGATTCATATGGGAACCCAAGGGATCCTGGATGCCCAAAGCAATCCTGAACAACAACAAAACAGGTATTGATGGAGGTATTGATATATCTGAAAGCAAATTATATTAGAGTCACAGTAACATAAACATCATGATGGAGCATCTGTGAAAGTGGGGCACCTACATCTCTCTCCTTAACGTTCCCCTCACGTACATAATACTCTCTGCTCCCTGCATAGCAATCACGCCACCAGAAACAGACCATACCTATTCTCGAGATGCACACTAGCGAGATCTTAGATAGTCGTGAAAATCCCACTATTGTGATTGACCTCCGCACCTCCAAAGCTCTATTCTGAACTGCCATACCCAGTATCATCTGGAATCTATGAGACCCTGGGACTTTGAGACATTGATAAAATCCACTACACAGGAAAGGTTGCCCCAGTGGCTGTCAAGGATAGATAGATAGATAGATAGATAGATAGATAGATAGATAGATAGATAGATAGATAGATAGATAGAGATAGATAGAGATATTACCTGCTTTGGTTAACAAGAAACTGAATGTAGAACAAGAGAAGGCTGACAAACTATTGATTGGGATCTCTGAGACTGTAAGTAAATCCAAGTTTGGTGGAAATGTCATCCTTGGTGCTTCCTTTGCTGTCTGCAAAGCTAGTGCTATGGAGAAGGGTGTGCCCGGTTCCATCACAATCACTGACTTAGCTGGTAACCCCACAGTCATCCTGTTATCCTGACTTTCACCATGATCAATAGCAGTGCTCACATAGACATGCTGGCCATGCAAGAGTGCGTGATAATTCCAGTGGGTGCATTCAGGCATTCAGCTTCTGGAAGGCCATGAACATTGGAGCAGAGGTCTACCACAACCTGAAGAATGTCGCCAAGGACAGATGCATGGGAGATGCCACAAAAAGTGGTCAGAGAGTAGGTTTGCACTTAACAACCTCAGGAACTGCTGAAGAAGACAATTGGGAAGACCTACAATACTGGTCAGGTTGCCACTGGCATGGATATGGCTGCCTCTGAGCTCTTCAGGTTTGAAAAATACCACCTTGACTTCAAGTCTCCTGATGGTATCAGGAGGGTCATCACACCTGACACACACATAACCTTTATCCTGTATTATCCAGTGGTGCCCATCAGAGACTCCTTTGACCAGGAAGACTGGGATGCACAGCAGACAGATGTTCACAGCTAGCTTCAGGCATCCAGGTGACTGGGAGTGATCCCATTTTGACCAACCCCAAGAGAATAGCCAAGGCTGCAGGCCAGGAGTCCTGCAACCACCCCCTGCTCACATCTTGATTAACCCATGTTTCTGATCTATGTTAGCTATGTGGCTCAGTACCTTTTTTCAGTGGGGTAGATCATATCCTGCTGCTTCAGTGGTCTGGGCAGGAGTGGAAGGAATCAACTTCCTCCTTACCAGAATTATTGACAGAATACAGACAATTCCTTGATGTTCTATTAGCAAAATAAAAAAGTCAGTACCCACCCTAAATAAAGTCAGCATGGTTCTGACACAAAACCAGACATGTACATCAGTATAATAGAGCAGAGGACACAGAGATCAGCCCATGTAATGACAGTCACCTGATTTTTTTTCTCAAAGAGAGCAAAAATACAGTGGAGGAAAAAATAGCATTTTTAACAAATGGTGTGTGAAAAAATATACATATATGTGGATGGATAGATAGATAGATAGATAGATAGATAGATAGATAGATAGAAGAAAACCTGATTCTTGTCTCTCATCCTGCATATAAATCAAATTACAAGTGGATCAAGGACCTCAACATAAGACCTGAAAGTCTAAGATTGATAGAGGGATAATTAGGGAGTATACTATACAATATAGACATGCTCCATGGGACTTTGGTTGCTCAAAAAGTAAAGCCAATAATTTGTCAAGTGGGACCTCAGGGGATTCAAAGATCTCCATACAGCAAAGAAATCTGTAAAGTTAGTGAAGACATAGAAAGTCTGTGTTAGCTATACATCTGATTTAAGACTAGCAGATAGGCTACACAAAGAACTAAGCATAAAAAAAAAAAACTAAAATCCACCCAACCGAAAACAGGAAAACATCTATGGAACTGAATGGAGAACTGTCAAAGAAATACACATGACTAATAAATACATTTAAAGGTGTTCAAAGTCATTATCTGTCAGGGGAATGCAAATTAAAACTACTTTGAGATTCCATCTCACTCCAGTCAGAACAGCCACCATCAAGACTATAAATGTCACCAAGTGCTGGCAAGGATGTGGCCAAAGGGAATTTATTATGCCATTGGTGGGAGTGCAAACTGGTGGCAGCTACTATAGAAATTAGTCTGGATGCTTCTCAAAAATGTAAGAATAGACCTTCCATATGATTCAGATACACCGCTCCTGGGAATACACCCAAAGAACTCTCGATCCCACAACAGAGATACCTGCTCATCCATATTCATGGACGCTCTCTCTGATGACTAGATTTAGGAAATGGAACCAGACTAGACATCCGTCAGCTGAAGACTGGATAATGGAAATGTGGTATGTATAGACAATGGGATTTCATTCTGCACTTAAGAAAAATGAAACTATGAAATTTGCAAGAAAATAGATTGGCCTGGAAAATACCAAGCTCGGTGAAGTAACCCAGGCCCAGGAAGAAAAACGCCATCTGCTCTCTCTTTTTTATGAAAATCCTAGCTTTGAATCTTTATATTTTTATTGTCAAGCTTGTGTGTGAGTGTCTGTAGCAGCCAGGAAGCAAGAAATGATTTTTGGGGGGTGTGCTTCAGCAGGGGGAGTGAGGCAGTAAGACACATTTGACATGAAAAGAGAAGAGTAAGATGCTGGATTTGAAAAGTTTTCTGTGAGAATAGGATGGGGAAAGGCATGTGGGGAGAGAGCTACCCAGAACTAAAGATGCAAGGAAAATCCATATGGAAACCTACTACTAGATAATATAATTAAATAATAATAATATAACTTTTAAAAGAGAGTTAGAACTGAGGCTCTTGTTTTTTGTTTTTTTGTTTTTGTTTTTGTTTTTAATTCCAATGCCAAGCACAGAAGCTCTCCTATGAGGTTTTTCTCCACGGAGGGCTAGGAGGTTCCAAAACAATACAGGCTACTGCCAGTGCTCCGAGCTGCCATCAAAACTAGATTTTAATACCTTATTGCCTAAGATAAATTTTGGACCATAGTGTGCAAAGAAGTCAAGCTGGGGCCTATCTGGAGGTTCTTGCCATGCTGACTAGTGTTCATAGTGTTACAAGGAGCTATTCTGGCTGCTGGAGGGGTAAAGTCAGCATTTTTAACCAGCTGTGGTCTCTGTGTGCTAGAATACCAACCTATTTGGCAAGTTGCCCCCATTGGCTCAAGAGCAGAATGAAGACCTGGGACTAGGGGGTGACTAACTGATTTCTGATTAAATCTGAGGCTTATTCCACAAGGAAAAATATAAATGTATTATCAACCTGGTCAAAACCAAAGGCCATAGGTTGGAGCTTACTACTGTTCTTCTGATGAATGAACATGTCGTGAAACTGCCTTCTAAATATCTGTGTTCATTCACATAGTCTAACTCAACTTGCAGCAGATGAAAGTCAAGGCAGACTCAGAACTGGTCAAATCCCTGAGGTTAAGTGACTATTTAATACTCAGCCCTAAGTGGGACCTTCACAGCAGCCCTTCCAAGATCCAGGCAGCACTGCAGAAGAGTGTCTGTGAAGGATGCAAACGCCAGAAGTCGGGGAAGAATGCCATGAAACACTCTCTTCTCGACACAGCATCGTTAGTACACTTGTGAATTCCCAACAGCTGTGAATATCTGCACGGCCTCTACTGCAAGAAGTGAAAAGTGCAGGAGAACAGTGCAGATACACAGAAAATCCCCCCTATTAAACACTGACCCAGTCATAACAACAGATAGAAACCTCCCAAAGCACTAGAAATGTGAATATAATCATTTTGGTGGCATGTTTGGAGAAGGCAATCTCTCCACTTCTTTATGGGTCCTAAGCCATATGGTCCAACTTATGGATGACATATTGAAACTTCCTTTGAACTTGTTGATATGATAAACTTAAAAGTATGAGGAAGAACACTCAGGATTACCAAGCTAGAAAAGAGTGACTTAGAGTCACTGAGAGAGAAGAATGAGTTACTTAAACTATAACATCCATATGTTTCCATGGAGTTTCGAGATTACTAATGTCAATTACGTCTGAAGCTTACCTCTACATAGCGATTCCACTAGCAACCACTTAGCCAAGGCTGGGATGACGTACTTTTGGCGGTCATGTCGTCCTTAAACATATCACTTGAGTTCTGCCAAACCTTCGCAGGTCAATTGACCTGTGCTTTTATAATTAGTACAGAAGAAATACTCTTTTTATGCTGTGATTCAGAATAAACTACTGCTTCCTCTATTTCTTTCCTCAACGACACACACCTTCTACTTCTAGTCCTCCTGGAAAACTAACCCAGAGTCTTGTGAGTGAGTATCTCATTCTCAACCATGTGAAAGGCAACGAGTTAATTTGTGTGGAAACTATATTCTTTTATTTTGATACTACTAGGGGAAACCTACAGAAAATCCATAACCAATGAATTCCAAAAACCCTTGGCTTAGTCTTTCAAACTGGAAGCAAACATAAAATGTAAATTACACTAGAAATGTATTTTAGCAAGATAAAAGAGGTAGAATTTCTTACACTGTATAGTCTAGAGTGTTCTAGGCATTGTGCTACACATTTTTGCTAGTCATTTAGTAATGTCAGTTCTACATTCATCTCTCTCTTTTTTTGTGATCTGGGAACCAACGGTTGAAGGATAACTGTGAAGAACCAAAGATCTGAATGTTTGTGGATTTTGCCTCTTCCCAGCAGCATGTTCAGCTTGTTCTTCTTTTGATGGTTTTTTTGTCTGTGCTCCTTAAACCAGATGTATCGTGTCCCTGAGAGGCACCAGCAACAGGAGGGTGGTCTCCTCAACAAAGGTCTGAGTCTTTCCCCTGAGGTGTCTCCACCCATCTCTAGAACCCCAATTGCCCTAGTGTTTTTGAGGCCGTGGATCTAAAGGGTGAGCGTTCTCCTGCAGTTCTGAGTTATTTCTGTATTCTCCTTTCATTAGTTTCAACTCTAAACCATCTTGGAAATGGAGAGCCGACTCATAAGTTAAGAGCACTTACTGCTCTTAGAAGGAACCTGACTTCAGTTCCCAGGATGTATGTGGTGGCTCACACCTGCTTTATAACTGTAGTTCCAGGGATCCAGCATGGTATCTGGTCTCCAAGAACACCTGCATGAATATGGTACCCATGAGCTTGTTCAGGCCCACACATACACACACTCACTCACACACACATAAAAGCTTTAAAATCAATTCTTTATATTGAATGCTCTCTGTTAAAATTATTGACAACCTTGTTTTTCTAATTAGATTTTGTCTGTGGCAATCTTTACCTAATTATGTCAACCTTAAAGGTAAATGGATTAAAGTACAAGGGCCTGATTAACTTGTCTACTATTTCAGAACAACCACAAATCCAAGCTAGAATATGGATCCAGATCTATGAGCATAAAGTTGCTAATATATTTCAGAAGGAATCAGAGACAGAGAAGGACACCTATAAGAAATATGTGTTCTCATATTTAAAAATATAATTTAAGAAGAGAGGTATAAACATCATAAAAATCTCCCTCTCCTCTGATAGTTCACTGTATCATTATCTACCTATAAATAGATCCTTTTTCTGCTTCCTTCCAAATTATGACTATGATAGCAAAAAGGTTATAAAAAACAAAGCTATGAATGTGTAAGGATAAAATGTGATAGCATGTTGGAAATATTGAGAAAATTATGGCACTGTGAGGGTAATTGAATAAGAAGGATCAAGACTAACTATTACAGAGAAAGATAAACAAAAGTCTCCAAGGGGATCAGAACAGACCTCAGACGCCAGAAAGATTAAGAAGAGGAGGGACCAGTTCCTTTCTACAAAAGAAAACTCTTAAGCACCAAAGGAACCTCATCTTTCTACACTTGCCCATAGACTGAGTCTCAGATGAAGTGAATACTATTTATAAAATAGTTCCCGATTGGATGAGCGCTTCCAGTATTTGGTACCAAGCTTTCCTGGCTCCTGCACACCCATTCTCATAAACTCATGTAGCAAGCTCAAACCACTGTCACTCATGGGTCTCTTTGGCCGTCCATTAAATATCAAGCTGCTCTTGGGAAAGCGCCCTTTCCAGGCTGGCTTCTGCACAGTGATTTATAAGATTCTAGTCATTAGTGTGGTGCATCGGCCTTCAAAAATTGATGATAAAATACAGACCCTAGAAGTATTGTAATTTCTTTATTGAAATAAAAGCGATCAAAGGGGTTCAAGCCCATGTTCACTCGTGCTTTCGAGAACAATTCTCATCCCCCTTACGCCTTCACTCATCAATCTTCAGTTCAATGCTGAACTGTACCAATGCTGAGAGCGCCAGGAAGGGCTACACCAGAGCAAGGGGAAACAGGGACAGCTGGTGAAGCTACCTCACCTAAGTATGACCAAGAGTTGACTGTTAACGTGAGACTACACCATGACTACTAAGACTACTAACTGCTACCAAGATAACAATGCCTTTTTAAAGAACGGCCTCGTGTTAATACCAAGAAGGCTTTCCAACCTCTTGGCTCACTGAGCTCCGTTGGTTGTTGTCGTTTCCGGCTCACAGAACCCACTTTCCTTTCCCGGGTCATCTTTTTTATCTAATGAAGTGATTTCATAGGGTTTCGCCTGCTTGTTCAGTTTCTTCTCTCTTTGCTTCATAATTTCTTGAAAGCGAATTTCCTCCTTTTTCGCCTCGTCTTTCTTTTTCAGGGCCTCACACGCTGCTTCTTCTCGCTTCCGAATCTCCATTTCTTTTTGCCACTGTGATGGAAGTAATAATTGATATACATATTATTTCCCATGAAGAAGCACACATCAACAGAGCTTTTCAAACGCACATTGTTACCCGCCACTCTCCTTTCCCTGCTGTGCAGAAGCATTCCTCAGGTTTCTCACACTCTAACATAGGAAAACTGCGCAAACATCTACATGTCCCACAGAAAATTTTGCTGTCTTGTTCCATACTGATATTTCCATGACAGCATCGATTATAAAATGAAAAATCTAGCTGAAGCGAAACAAACAACCAAAGGATAGAAGAAATATATTAAAGGGTGCGATCTTATATTATTCCTAATAAGGTTTAAAGTGGAATTAATAGTCAGGCAACCTCTCCACCGTTAACGACCATGGTGAGAATTAGGAAGGTGTGACCAGTGTTGGAACTAATGAGCGAGAAGAAATGCCTCAAGGAATGCACCTCTTCTCACACAGCTGGTGGGGGAAATGGTTAAAAGGAGTAGTAAGCCCTCTTCAGACTGAGTCAACACTTCAGAGTGGAGTCACTCCTGGCATGATGCGCTAGACATGCCTAAGAATCCTGCCTCCATTGTTTTTTGTATCCCCCTCAGCTCGGCTCACAGCCTGCCATTCAGACTTACCAACAGTAACAGTCTTGCAGAATGTTGAAATACTCGTCTGAGTAAACATTAAATCTAAAGCATAACAAGCTACATGTTTATAGTATATGACCTGTTTAAATTTTAATGATACAGGAAATACATTACTATTGTGGTTCTTGAGATGTTCGCTGCACATCATTATTACATATTCAGTTTCTCATAAAATAATTTTTTGGATGAAATACTCAGAAACCGGTGGCAAAAAGATCTATAATATTCAGGCACAGCCCGAAATTCATTTAGTTTCTAAATCGGTGATATTCAATGGCAACAGATACTTCTTCTCATATATAAAGTCTTATACTTTATAGTTAGCCTTTTAAAATTTTTTTATTGTTTGCCTCTCTCATAAAATTATCCCATGAATTTCAGTCATTGTTGCATGCACCCGTTCCCATCTCATTCCTTTCCCTCTCCAGCTGGAACCCTTTCTTATCAGCAAGTCCTCCCCTACCAGATTTTCATGTTTACGTTTTGTAGTTTAATCAAGTTCATACCCAAATGTAGATCAGAGCTTATTTACTCGAGCAATTTACTAGCGGTTATCCCACTAAAGAAAATGACCCTAGCCTCAATAACTGCCTATGGCCAATAGTCTCTCAAGGACATGTGAGGACTTATATATAAGGAAATGTGCAAGTGCCCAATCTTGTGTAAGCCTTGTGCAGGTAACCATGACAACACGAGTTCAATGGCGATGAAGTAACCAGAAGACATATTTTGCTGTGTATCTCCTGATCCTCTAGTACATACACATGTGTGTGTGTGTGTAGTTTTTATATTATTTTTAAGGAAAAGAGAAGTACATCACTTACCCCCTCCATTTCATCCCTCCAGCCCTTCCTAGCCATCCTCTGCTTTAAGAAGCATTATACAGCAGATTTCCATATCAGTTTTTTTTTTGTATATCTGTCCTCCTCTTCCCTGTGATTCCCCTCTCCTTGCTATGACTTTTTTATTCCCAGTATCACCCCTTTCTACTTTCATTTCCAACATGTTCTACTATGCCCCCTGCCCTAAGGTAGGCCTCCTCCTACCTTCCTTCAAATGACCCCTATCTTTCTGGGCCTTATGGACACTAAAATTTAAGCACACCCTCTAAAACTCCATGCTAAAATCTGCACGTAAGAGTATAGTGGTATATTATTTGTATTTTAATAAGTAAATCTTGCCAGAAGACCAGAGACAAAGCTAAATCAACTAGAGATCAGGTAATGGTGACACACACCTTTAATTCCAGGACTTGGGAGACAGAGGCAAATGGATCTTTGTGAATTCAAGACCACCCTGGGCTACAAAAGATCAATGCAGAAACAAATCCAGGTGCTGGTGGCTCACACCTTTAATCAATCCTAGCTCTAGAGGGAATATAAAGTTGGAAGAGAGAGAGGCTTAGGCTGTTTTAGTTTGTAGTCACCCAGCCTTGGTAGAGGTAGGACTTCTCTAGTGGCTTGGCTGTTTTGTTTCTCTGACCTTCAGGTTGAACTCCAGTTTCTGTCTCTGGGATTTTACTATTCACGCTACATAAGGGAAGGCATGAGGTATTTGTCTTTATGGCCTGTATTACCTTATTGGGTATGACATTTTCTAGATCTACTAATTTTCCGGAGAATTTCATAATCCTATTCTTCTTCTGAACCAGAGTCTACTGTTCATCCATGCCAACATGGAAGTGCAGGAATGTCCATTGTGGAGGATGGAGTCCTTAAAGTGTGTGTCTAAGAGAGAGTGTTAGAGCTGAGCTGTAGAGCAGCACGGCTTTGAGCTTTCTGAGGAACATAAACATTGATTAGCATAGGGGCTGCACCAGTTTCCACACCCACCAACAGTGATGAGAGCATCTCATTTTCATTCACACTCACCAGCATTCATGGTTACTAATTTTATTAATAACAGCCACTCTGACTGACGCACACTAAAATATCAAACTACTTGGAATTTCCAATTTTCTAGAGGCTATGGATGGTGAACATTTTTAAAAAGTATTTATTAGTCATTTGTGTTTTTTTTCTTTGGAGAACTCTATCTTCAGTTCCTTAGACTAATTATAAACAAATTATCTGTCTTGATATTTAGATTTTAAGCTCTTTCTCTATTCTAGAGTCTAACTTTCTGTCATGTGTGCAGCTGGCATAGGATCCTTCGCAGTGTCAATCCTTCCTAATGTCATGAATTTCCACTTGTTGGCTGTGAGCCTTACTTCATGGGTGGAGAACTATTTGAATGACCTGCCTATATATTCAAATATAGGACAAATATTTCTCAAATAATTCTGCAAAATAGAAAGTGAAGGAATACTTCCAAACTCCTTTTACAGAATTAGTACCATCCTAATTTTAAAACCAGACAAAGACATACCAAGAAAAGAAAACTACAGACCAATCTCTGTGATGAACACAGACCCCAAAATTCTGAGTAAAATACCTGCGAACTAAATTCAAGAACATAAAAAAAAATTGTTTATCTTGGTCAAATTGAATTTACTCCAGACATGCTGGGATGTTTCAGCATATGAAAATCAATCAATTTAATTAATTACACAGGTCTTTAAGACCAGCATACATTATTTCTAATTATTTCAGATTTTCAAATATAACACTGAGGTCTTTGATCCTTTTGGAAATGATTGGTCCAAATACTATATTAAACAAACATGAAAAAATGAGCACCCTCTCCTTCTCCCTGGTATTAATAGGAGACTTCAAGTTTTTCTCCATTTAAGCATGATATTGGTTATAGGTGTGCCAAATGAAGCCTTTTCTTAGTAGACATGTGACTCCGCCCAGCCATAGTCTCTCCAGAGCTTTTATTTTGAAGAGATTTTGTTAAAGACAATTTCTGTATCTATTAAATGATTGTACGATTTCTGTTTTTGATACTGATTTGTAGACTTATTACACTGTGACCACATGGAATATAAGGAATCACTTCTACTTTCCTGTATTTTTTGAGATTTGTTTTGTGTCCTAACATGTGACCTGTTTTAGATAATGTTCTATGCATGTGCTACTGAGGAGAATGTGTATTATGTAGAGTTTTAGTATAATGTTCTGTAGATGCCTGTTAGGTTCTTTTGATATATAGTATCATTTAATTCCAGAGTTCCTCTGCTTTATAGTGTTGAGAGCAGAACATTAAAGTCCCTGACTATTACTATGTTGTGATTAATATCTATTATGTCTACCTGATCTATGGTGTCATTTAATTCCAGTGTTTGTCTGTTGACCTTCCTAATGGAGAGATGGGGGGAGTGAAGCCACTGACTGCTCATTTTGTGATTAATATGTGAGTGTAGATCTAGTTGCATTGTTTTATAAAATTAATTGAGCCTGCCTTTAGTGTGTATATATCTAGAACTGTAATTCCTCTTGATTGATTTCTCCACAGTCATCAGTGACTATCTCTTCCGACTAAACTCAAGTTGAAGTCTATTTTCTTAAATATTAGAATAGTGATATCTGTTAACTTCTTGGTTTTTTTGTTGCTTGGAAGATCTTTGCTCATCTTTTCACTCTGACGGCAGTGTCCATCTTTGATGACAATGCATACTTCATGGAAGCAGCAAAAGAAAGGAACCTGTTTCTAATTCAATCAGCTAGTCTATGTCATTTGATAGGAGAATTAATACTGTTCTGAGTTTTCAATAATACATGTGCATTGATCTTGTCATTTTGCTGTCTTTGTAGTTTTTCTTATTTTATTTTTTAAAATAAAAATGAGGCATTATTAAAGCATTCAGTGGGTTTTCTCTCAAAATCAGATTACAGAAGTATCTACACTTTTAGCACTAGGTAAAGGCTTGACAACTTCAACGCATTTCTTGGGGAATCTCTGGCATTGAATTTCTAAAGTGGAATGAGGCACAAACCCAACACAATGGTAAATATTTAAATGCTTTGTCTGTAATATGAATTTTCTCACATACAACAAGTTTGGAAGAAGGGTTTCAGTACATTATGTGACAGACGTTTCCTGAGAAGAGGTATCAGGTACATCTATCTGCTCACACTGAAAAGGGAATTGACAGCAAACCAAAGTATGGATGCCTATAAAGTCCAACTTGCACTGTTGGCAGTTACTTACAGGAACATGGGTAAGGTGTTATACACGGGTACAAAAGGGACTCGAAGACAGCTGCATCACAAGAGCCTACCCCGAATGGAACTCAGGTCAAGAATGCCTAAACCTGGCACATTGTACTCATGCAGGCATCACAGGAGGCTGGAGAGTGTCCTTTCCTGATGACTGTTGGTTTCAGCCTTGTGCAGGCAGCATTACCGGCTGGAGTGTCTTCTAGGAAGGTAGCCTGGTTGCTTCTTCCTGGCTGCAGGTCTTGTCTGAGAGAGGCTTTCTATATCCTCTTCTGTCAGTTTTACTCTCCCACAGGGGATCTGCTCAGGTCCAGGGGCCTCCTGGAGCTATGGTTAGATGCTTATTTACTGTCTTAATTTACTACCATCACAAGGGAATGGTTCAGTCTCCTGGAAACTGCCATGTAATAGCACATCCTTCAGGCTTCCCCATTTTGTCTTCAAAATGATTTTTTTTAAGTTTGAAAAGTAAAACGTCTTAAGGAAAGATTTTTTTCTCATATTGTCACATATTCAGATTGTTTTCAATATAAACTCTTGATGTTTTCTAAGATTCAAAGATTTCTGTACGTCTTGCAGAAGTTTCTCATGTTCATGATGAATGCAGTGTGTAGCCTACAGAGGTCTCTCTGGACAGAGCTCTGGATAAAGCATACGCCTCGTCACTCATTATGGAAACTTGTCTCTCCAATGTGTTTTCCTGATGTTTTCTAAGACTGCGCGCTGGGTAAAAGATTTGTCACATTCACTACAAGTGTAAGGTTTTATGCCTGCATGGATTGTCTGTTGTGCACTGTTTTGAGGACATTTTAAAGCGTTTGTCACAATCACAACACTTGTAAAGTTTTCCTCCTGAGTCCACTAATATGCATTAAGATCTGAGGACCTGGCAAAGCATTTTCTACACTGGCTACATTTGTAAGCTCTGTCTACGGGGTGGACTCTGTAGTGGTCCTCAACGAGAAGCAACAGAGAAAAGCATTTGTCGCGTTCTTTACATCTGTGCGGTTTCTCTCCTGTGTGACCTCTGACCCGCTGGTAAATGATATGTCACATTCACTGCATTTGCAAGGTCCCCCTCCAGGATGGGTTCTCTAATGCTTTTAAAGGTCCAACCCTTAATGAAAGGACTTAGCACATTCTTTGTTTTCCGACCGTCTCGATTCTCTAATGTGATTGAAGACTCGAGTAATTGGTAAAGGATTCATCACATCCCTGCCATTTGTAAGATTTTTCTCCCGTATGGATTCTGAAGTGGATCTGAAAGTATGACAATGTGTTATAGAAGTTGCCACGTTCCCCACGCTATGAATTATCTGATGTTTGCATGTAACGTCAAAATTCTTATCATTTCCTTTACATTTATTTCCCGGGTGGATTCTCAGACTTTGACTAATGCTGGAACACAAATGTTTTACACAGTCTTTACATTTGCAAAGTTCTCCTCTGGTGTGCCCACTTTTACATCCGTTTCGGTTCGTTGATTCAACACAGGCATCACTGTGGTTACGAAATGCACAGCTGCTGTGCTTTCCTGGAATCACTCCTTTTATCAGGTGTAAGTGGGAAGGATCCAGGAATCATTTTGCTAAGCTCATTACATTTATGACTTCTCTTAGGTAGCCATGGGCTGATGGACAATATGTTTTGAGTCTTAATCCAAGAGTTTCTTATGTTTATCACACATTTCGTACGATGGTTCTCTGGGAGTCATTCTCGGGGAGAAGCCGCCATTCCTCCCAGTTGCTCTTCTCTGGGATTTTGCCTCAGGAACGGTGACTGAACCTCTGTAATATAAACGTGAGGGCAGAGATCTCATGAGCAGCAACAGAGAAACTGATCACACCTCAGTCCTGTTCCTGGTGCCTGTTCCCAGCCGCACAGTTCCTCTCACCTGGGACATCCCAGAGCCACTGGGGGACAGGTCTGCCACTGTGGTTTCCTGCCTAAATCCCAGTGCCACCACCACGTGGCTCCTGGTGGCACCTCAGAGAATGGTCTTTTTCTGTTTCCTTACTGCTCTTTAATTCAATGATTGCCTTGGTATTTTTTTTTTTTTTGGTAACTCCTTGGGTATGTTTAGCTTTCTCTTTAATATTCAACATTCCTTCTATTATTCCTTGTAGAGCTTCCATGGTGACCATAAATTCCTGTAGTCTGTTCTTACCATGGAAAGATTTTGTTTCTCCTTCAAGTATGATGGTTTTACCTTGTACATTTGGTTGGGTTGACAGCTGTAAACTTATATACTTGGAAATACATCTTCCAATCCATTCTTACTGCCAAGGCCCCCAGTGAATAGCCAACAGTTATTCGGATGGACCTTCCTTTCCACGTGACTTGGTATTTCTTTCTCGCAGCTTTCAATACATATTTGTTCTGCATAGTTAGTGCTATAAGGATGATACGACATGGGGATTTTCTCTTTTTTGATTCTATAGATTCGGCATTCTGTGAGCCTCTTGTTTCTGGATGGGCATCTTTTAGATTTCAGGAACTTTCCTCCAAGATTTTGTCCAAAAAAATTTCTATTCTTTTGGCATGAATTTATTCTCATTTTATGATTATAATACATAATTTATTTTTTTTATTTTCGAGACAGGGTTTCTCCGTAGCTTTTGGCTCCTATCCTGGAACTAGCTCTTGTAGACAGGCTGGCCTCGAACTCACAGAGATCCGCCTGCCTCTGCCTCTGCCTCTGAGTGCTGGGATTAAAGGCGTGCGCCACCACCGCCTGGCTCTTTTTTTTTTTTTTTGAGGTTTTTTCTTTTAAAAAAAAATAGTTAATAGTTTGATTCCTTGTGGGCTTTTCAGACATCCTTACTATTATTCACCAACCTCTTTTATATCCCTCCCCTTCCCTAAAGAGCCCCCCTTTTCCCATTTCCTCATGTGAAATCTTATTTCTTTTAAGATGGTAAATCTTATTAACTTGTAAAATTTGCAAGTAAAATAAGATTTTTTTAAAAAAAATTACTCAAATAGCATATATATAAATATTTCAAATGTATGAAAACAGTTCATAGGTTGTATTTATATCATTATTGTCCAGAGAATAGATTTTCTCCTTTTCCAACTCTTCAAACTTGGTGTGGTCACAGTCCTTTTCACTGGCCTCCCCACCATAAATTCAACGCCAGTTTGTCTTAGCGAACTATGATTGTTGCAATTTGGATGACATAGTGTATTGTTTGGACTCTTAATTGCCATTATTATTTTCATTGTGCTACCTTGAAGCTGGTGGGAAATGGAAACACCAGGAAGTAGTTAATTCAACCTCTACACTAAACAATGCAGGTGTCATGCTATGGGCTACTGCAATGTACAAAGTAACAATTTGTTTTGAGTAACAAACTAACTCCCCTATTCCTTGCATGTTATAGCCACTCAACAAAAAAAGTTGACTTGAGAGGAGAATGGTGCCTGGAAGCTACAAGCATATGTTTTTGTTTCTTCTCAACATTACAGGCCTTACACTCTGACAATTCTGCTTAATGGCTATAATCTAAGCACTGAAATCAGCTGCGATGAGGTGAGGAGGAAGGTGGAGCAAGAGCTCTGGAACCCCCATTTTGTGCTCACACTCAGAGATGTACTCTCTTTAAAACTTAGGGCAAGCAATTGAACCGCAATCCATAATCCATTGTTCCTGTTGGTGAGCGTTGAACAGGCTGCTGTGGTGATTGAGTTAACTGATGTCAGAGGGGATTTCAGGGTGTGAAGTAGAAGGACAAATCACTATTGTCGTATTCATCTCAAAGGAAATGGCATAAGCAAGAAAGCTTTAATAACATAATACCCCAAAGCACATCCATAACCTTTCCCAGATTAAAACGACAAACTATTAGCAGTTTTATTAGGCAATATATCAAACAATTTGGATTTAATTTTTCCATTTGTTTTCAGAGAGGATTATTTCATACTTATTCTGCTATAACACAAGCAAACCCACAGGTCTGGGAAAAGCAAAGGATGATGGCTCATAGAAGCTATCTCATAGACTCTTTTCTGTCTATCAGACATTTATCCATCTTGTTATTGTCCATCTTGTTGCCTAAAGGGTTCCAAATCCACTTGAATATATACACCTATGTGTGTATATATTATATAACAAGGTGGTGTGTATATACATATATGTATATTATCTGTGTATATTATTGACAAGTTGTTATCTAATGTAATGTATCTCAGAGAGTTTTTTTCTGAAGTGATTAGGGAAATATTAAGATTAATATGTTGAAATTTGTGAATAATTAAGTCCTGAGAAGACTGATATGTAATATATTGATTAGTCAACAAAATCTTTCCTTGTCTATGGCAGAACAGTAGTATACCTCTGAATTTGTGATGCAAATAATATCAATCGATCTCTAAAACCCAATACTTATCATTATTATTAGAGTCGCTTAAATACTGTGTGATAATTAACCATTCAATGTGGTCAGTAATTGAAATAATGCCTTCTAATTATTTTAAGAAATCACCAATTTAGTAGAATGCAACATAATCTATAATATAACCAAAATCTGAAAGATCATATTAAACTACTAGCAATCAAGTGTTAAAAATATAATTTAAACATAAACTATATGCCATTTGGTATTTGATGAGAAAATAGAAAATAACATCTCTCCTACTTCAGTTCTGTTGCTTTAAAATGTATAAATAAAATGATGCTCATTAGGTAAAGTACCAGCAAAATGGATTAAAATATTTTGTGAAACTTTTGTATTGCCATTGCTTGTTTAACTCTACAAAGGACAAATCAATTATAGGTCCTTCCTAACTGTTAAGAGTAAGACCATTGGAGAGAGAATAGAACAATCTTTGTTCTAGTTTTAGAACTATACCGCAGAAGTAACTAGTGCTCACTACCTAACACCAGATTTTTGTTGTGAGAAATCAGAATTAATTCTGAAAACAGGACTAGGTTAGTGTTTCACAAAGTGTCATGCCTCAGTTAAAGCATTAGGTGTGAAGTACCATTGTATAAGCACTGTGGTGCTTCATAGACAAACCTGGCAATGGAAATCATGAATCAGTTCTTAAATATCACCCACTCATGCTTCAGTATCAGAAAGACATTAGATAAGTTAATTTGCTTCTGAAGAATTATAGTTTTTATGCTAGCTTAAGAAAGACATTTCCAAGAAATATCAGGAAAGCTACACCCATGAAGTCTCATCAGCATGGCTCCCTAAACAAGATCTGAACAAGGATGACACCCCTAGACATGCTAACATAAAGGGGGGAAATATCATAGAGTTTCAACAAAAACTCTAGACAAAAGAAAGCTACAGATAATTAACAAATGCTAAGAATGGGAGAGATAGACTTCCCCAGGGAAGAGGTTCAAAATTATTTATCTGATACCAAGTTTTTACCACTGAAATCATGTACATACACTTAACATTATACAGACAGAGCAAGTTGTATTTATATAATTAGGAATATATAAAGGTGGAAGAGGAGTGGGCAAGGGCTAAGGGGAGTGGGGAGGAGAACATGAGGGATCGGGAAGGTCGAGTTGGGGAAGGACAGAAAGGGAGAACAAGGAAAGAGATACCTTGAAAGAGGCAAGCATTATGGGGTTAGTGAGAAACCTGGCACTAGGGAAATTCCCAGGAATCCACAAGGATGACCCCTGCTAAGAATCTAAGTAATAGTGGAGAGATTGTCCTAACTGACCTTCCCCTGTAATCAGATTGATAACTACTTTAACTGTCATCACAGAAACTTCATTCAGCAACTGATGGAAGCAGATGCACAGAACCACAGTTAGCACTGGGCCAAACTCCCAGAGTCCAGTCAAAGAGAGGAAGGAGTTATAATATGAGCAAAGGGGTCAAGGCCATGATGGGGATACCCACAGAAACAGCTGACCTGAACTAGGAGAAGCTCAGCTCCAGACAGACAACTGGAGAATCTGCATAGGACCAAACTAGGCCCTCTGAATGTGGGTGACAGGTATGTGGCTTGGGCAGTTTGTGGGGCCACTGGCAATAGAACCAGTATTCATCCCTAGCACATGAACTGGATT
>NW_026067962.1:9540165-9576354 GCF_014885135.2 Alexandromys fortis
TATGGGAAGGTTTGGGGAGAAGTAAGGAAGGGTGAAAATAATGTAATTATACTTAATTCTTTAATTTTAAAAAAAAAAAAAGAAAGTCAGTCTTACATGATGGTCAACGATTTCTGCCAATTTCTTATCTGCCTTGGTGAAGAAATCTGGATATGGAAACATGGAAACATCTAGTACAGAAGAATGGTCCCTTCAAAAGAACACACAAAAAAAATACATCTAGTGTTAGATTTAGGCACTATCCTTCATTAAAACATGTCTAAGTCATAATTTGCTATTAAGCATCTTGATGCTACCTTACTAACCTAAAGAGCTTATTGTGACTAGATTACCAGTATGTTAGCTTTTAATTTGTCAAAGTCATTTTGGATAACCAAAACTAATATTGGGAGGATAAGATATGACATATATAATAAAATCATTTTAAACAGGTAATTCACTTGTGCCAGATGCAAACTCAACAGCTGGCTGATACACAGCAAATGAGATGTAAGGACGCAAAGGGTAGAGTTAGGATATTAGAATTATCACTCTACTTGATGGGGAGGTTCCCTCATACAACCCTGCCACCTTGAAAGCTCTATGGGATGCCTAAGCCTACAAATTTGACCTAAGAAATTATGAAAACTATTGTTGGAAGGCCACTTAGTCATTTCTAGCAGCTCAGACCCAAAATAATCACATAGGAACTATATTATTTAAGTCACTGTTTGGCCCATTAGCTCTAGCTTCTTATTTCCTAATAGTTACATCTTAATTTAACCCATTTTTAGTAATATGTGTATCATCACGAGGCTGTGGCTTACCAGATAATGTTCCGGCGTCCATCTCTGGCAGGGGCTACATGGCTTCTCTCTGACTCTACCTTTCTTTCTCCCAGCATTCTGTTTAGTTTTCCCTGACTCACAGCCCAAAGCAGTTCCTTTATTAACCAATGATATTCACAGCATACAGAGGGGAATCCCACATCAGAAAACATGATGAGATTTTAATATTTATTTAAGTTGTCATATAACTGTGGTACTTCAGCAAGAGCTTGTAAATTTGCTGCTGTTATAAACCTAGGCCTCCAATTAAGGCAGATTTAGAGAAAAATTGTCCACATAGTAATTCTACTATTACAGATACTAAGAGAGAATAGGTTATACTGAAAAACATGTAGAGAAATGAAATGGTAAGAAAGGGGGGACAGTTGAGAGAGAAAATAGTTTTAAAAAGAAAGGCTTAGAAAAAATATAAATAAATAAAAGAGAAAGGCTTAGGGAAGAAGGGAGGAAGGAATCCTGAGAAATTTCAATAACCCCAAATGAAATCTGATCAATATATTAGTTCAGAGTTCTTCACATTAATTTGCCCATGCTTGTTGCCTATATCACTCTAACCAGCTCTACATTCTTGATTTCCATTGTCTCCTGTAGAACCACATGGACTATTCTGTCCTGTGGTGAATCCTTCTCAGATCTCCATCTACCGTCACCACAATGCTCACTTCCCTGCAAACCATCCTCTCTCCTCTGGACTCAAGTCTCTTTGGAATGTGTGACTCAGTGGTGGTTTGAATGAGAATGGCCCCATGGGCTTATTTGGTCAAGTACTTGATTCCCAATTGATAGAACTGTCTGAGAAAGATTAGAAGGCATGTCCTTGTTGAAGGAGCCATGTCACAAGAAGTGGACTTTATGTTTCAAAGACCCATGCCATTCCCAGTGAGCTCTCTCTTTGCAGAGTGATTGTGTCTCAAGCTGTTAAATAAATGATAGCCAAGCTACAATCAGTAGACCAAGAGAGGTTATATAGAGAGGAAGGGACTAGCAGGTATACATGGATCTCCCTGGAAGGAAAAAATCTAGACAACCAGGCTACTTCCAAGACAATAGGTAGCTCTCCACAACCTGACAGCAGTGCACCATTGTTGAAGACGACACCCACACAACTCACTGCAGCTGATGCCTCCATAGAACATTTATTGCTATGGTCTAGTGTCTTTGGTATGGAAAGATACTCTGAATGCTACCACAAAGGAATCCTAAACACCAACAGAGCCACAAAACCTTTCATCTACAATGATGTCCTGCCTACAAATATGCTCAGGCAACGGCAACCTAAAGTCTGTGATAATAACCAACAAATTTCTGATTTGACTTCAAGCCCACTCCACAAGATGGAACCCATACCTGATACTGTTTGGGCAACCAAGAAACAGAGACTAGATAGCCCAGAGACCTAGGGTAAACCCAAATAGTACTGGTCTTTAAAAAAAACAAAGTAGCAATAGAATGGCTTGAATTGATATTCCCCTACACTCTTAGATTAGTGCCATGTTCAGACATTATTATATCCAAATACAAGTTATTCAGACTATGCTGATTATCACTGTCAGAGAAGCTTCTTCCTGCAGATGGAAATAAATACAGAGACGCACATGCAAACATTACACACAGAGAGGGAACCTTCAGACACACAGCTCTAAAAGGGGTGTCACCATCAAATCCCTCCTCTCAGAGTTCTGGAAACTCTAGGAAGAGGAGGAAGAAAGCTCCAAAGGGTGTGGGGGACACCAGGAGAACAACAAGGCCTTATGAGTCAATCAAGCAAAGCTCATATGAGTTCACAGAGACGGAAGCAGCAAGCACACATTTTCCCTAGGTTTCTCATATACATAATAGCTTTCAGTTTAATATTTCTATGAGATCCCTGAGTGTATGAATGAAGGGCCTCTGATTCTTGAGACTGCTCTTAGTGTTCTTTTTCTTCTGTTGGTTTGCTTTGTCCAACTTCATTGTGATGTGTTTTGTTTTGTTGTGTTTTGTTGTTAGGTTCCTTTCTGATGAAAGAGAAAAGGAGTGGATATGAATGGGGGGGAGGTGGGAACAAACTTGGGCGAGTAGAGGAAGGGGAAACTGTAATCAGGACATATTGTGTGCGAAAAGAAACTGTTTTCAGCAAAATGGGGAAATATGTAAGCTCTAGAGTAGTGGTGGTTATGGACTCACTCTCTGAAACTATAAGACACAAAAAACGCTTTTCTCTGTAAGTGCCCTTGGTCATGGAGTCTCATCACAGCAATAGGAAAGTAAGATAGAAGTTGATACCAGGGAGTGGTTGCTGTGATGGACCTGATCATACTATTTTTTTGAAAAAAAAAAATATATATATATGGAAGACGTTTAGATTTTGGACAAGAAAACCAGCTGAAGACTGTAAGCAGGGCTTAACGAACCGTCCTAGTAGGAACTTGGAAGACAGCTAAAGGCAATATGAGCTATGGAGGCCCAGCTCATAGGGTTTCAGAGGGTAACAAAATTAGCAACCGGGCTAGAACCATTTTTGTGATATTTTAGCAAATAGCATGACTCCTTTTGCCCTTGTCCTAGGACTATACCAGAGGCTAAATTGAAAAGTTTTGGACTAATTACAGCCTAATATTGACTCTGTTGCCTGGTTATCAGCAATTACTCTTATACAGATCTATAATGAAAAAGAGCAAGCGGAGCAAGAAAAAAACCGTACAGTTTGAAAAAGAGCAAGATGACATTTAATGCTAGAGCCAAGTCTTATGCTCAAAAAGATGAGAAGTTTAAAGAAAGGGCTCATGGGGAGTGGAATAAAGGGAACAAAATAGCTTAATTATGTGGAATAAAGGGAGCAGTCCCCTCAGAGCAAGACCTCACCCAGCTTAGCTTCCAACTTGTAAGAAGGAAATGTCTAAAAAAAAAAAAAAAAAAAGGTTTACTCTTCCTAAACAGAAGAAAGCTTATTCGATAAAGGAAAACAACACATCAAAGCTTGTGTAAATGCAATCCAAGGGCAGGGCCAGATTCCAACCAAGCAGGCAAGAGAAGAAGACAGCATCAAGCATGTGGTTCCAGCTTTAGCATCATGGATACAGTAGTAAAGGGGCTGTGGACTCTTCCTCCATGTTAAGGAAAGCTGCTGAGGGCAGGCGTGTGGAGGGGAGTTTCCTGCATGCAGACCCTGACAGGACATTGTGTGAGACTGTGAAGGTGAAGCCTGGATTGTGTTGGAGACCTCACAATGTTGGAGATGCCAGAGCCGTGGGATACCTGGCAGAAGACCTGAAGATAACAAACCTATGGAAGAGAAAGTGTTGTGTTAGGAAAGCTGGAAGAGAGGCACCATCTAAGCCCTTTGGTAACCTGACATAGAACTACAGGATTTGGACTTTTCCCTGCTGGGTGTCCGTCTTGCTTTGGTTCACTATCTTTTCACCATCCTCCATTCTTCCTTTTGGAATGGTGTTGGGGCTGCAGACCCCTGGCCCCTTGACTTTCTGTGCCTACCTCATTCCCTTTGCCTGCGGGAGTGAACTGAACAAAACTTGTTTACCTGTGTTTGCTACTTCTCTGAGCACAAGACCCTGATGGCAGGGGAGTGGACTCTGGTGAGGTCTGCAGCTGAAAGATCCCGAGAGCTGGGGCGTGGCTATCAGTTAAGGACCCCTATATAAGCTTCCCTGGAGCACAATAAAGTTGGTAGTCTTGTATCAAGGATGACCTGTGTCCCCGTCTATCTGGGTGCGTGTGTTTTTAAGTCTTCAGCCTAGTTCCCGGCTTGTACCATAGCGTGTAGAACAGACTCTGTGTTTTACAGAATGGCAACATACACTCTGCACCACTGTGTTGGAAGCATGTAGTTTGCTTTTTTTTGTTTTTGTTTTTGTTTTGTTTTGTTTTTAAAAGGTTACAATTAAGAAGTTGCCCTGAGTCTCAGAAGAGACTTTGGACTTTCCAACTGTTCTCTCTCTCCCCGTCAACCACCATTAGGGAATCCTGACATGGACTATGTACTTGTGAAAGCAGTTTAATAATATGGTTGCCAGTTGTCTTATTTCCCTGGGTTTACCTGCCCCTAGCTCACAGGTTCACTTGCAACTGCCTCAGCACACCTGTTTCCCCTCGCTGCTGTTAGCCTGCAGATGCTGCCAATCATTTCCCTATCCTCTCCTGCTCTTCTTCCATGATGATTCTCTCTGATACACTTACCCCCATTGTAACTTTACATTTGTCCCGAGCCTATGTAAATTTAGGGTTTTCCTGAGTACCTGCCTGACCAAGGAGATATTTGTCTGTTTTCTTCTCAGTCTCAACACCCCATGATGTTTGCATGTTTCCCGAATGATTGGGGAACAAGGGAAATTTTTAATATGCTTTAACCCTCTTTATTTTCTAGAAGCCTATCCCATAACTACTCAGAGGAGCAGTACCCAAGGATGCAAGAGGATCACAGTCTCAGGAAACAGGCTGCAGAGTGAAGCAGATAATTGGTTCAAAGGCAGCAGCATGCCACCCCCCAGTACTACTGAGAAGCAGCACAGACCAGAGAGCATTGCTTTCTCCCCTCAGCACTCTATTAAAATGTTCAAGAGAAACGCGACTCTGGGAAGCTGGGACTTGGAGGACAGGCAGGGGCTGACACTTGTGTTAACTATATTCGTTCCACAAAAGCTGGGCATAGCCAAAGTTAAAAGAAATTGCTAAGTACTGTGAAGAGTAAGATAGAATCCTAAAAAAAATATTTAAAGGTTAAAAGCATTTAACTGAGTTGTTTCAAATTCCTTATTAAATAATATATACAAATTTTAAACAGTAAATTACATAAGGCTAAAAGGAAATTTTAAAAGGAAAACTTACATGCATCTACATAAATATCTGTGGTTTTTAGCTCTATCTGTTGATGCATTTGCACCCAAAAATGCACAAATAATGATGACTGTATTCCGGGAAATAAAGACAATCATGTTAAGCACATGATTTTACTCCCTCATATAGTTTTACTGTATCCTTAATTTGGAAAAATAACACTTCCCACATCAAGGAGGTGAAGCATGCATCAAACACTGCACAGGTCTCGGTGTAACATCGTTACAGTTGTCATTTTAGCTCAGACCATCAATTGCGGGACAAGGGGATGAATAAAAGAATGGTGTGCCAATTTTGATGTCTTTAATGAGATGAAGTATTTTGGTGTTTTATAGTGAGAAGTGGAGAGACACTTTTCTTGCAAGTCCTGTTTCATAGTTCTGGAATGCAGGCAGTTCCTTTGGCAGCTCCAATGGGCATGCAGTGTTGGGGGAGGGGTGCCTCCAGCTTCTCCCCCAGCTTCTGGAGGAACTGGCTATCCTTGTGACCCACGGGGGGGGGGGGGGGGGGAGAATACATCATCCTCATGGAGCTCTCTTCCCAGGGCCACTGGCTTCTGTGCCTCCATGTGTCTTCTCTTCTGGTTCACAATGGCAGTTCTTTCAAGAGCACAGGCATATTGTCACTAGATTTAGAAGCCACGTGACCAAACCAGCTCTCATGTTGTCCCAGTCTAGCTAAGCTGTAGGTGGGTGTCTTTCAGGCTACAGGCTCCTAGCCTCTCCCTAGTTTTACAACCCAGGGTGTTTTTCTCATGGACCTGGAGCCGTTCCTTTAAGTATAGCCATCAATAAAGTGAACCACCGAAATCCACCAGTCTCTGTGGGAAATCTGGCAGCCTGGAATAAATATTTCTTTGATGCAGCTGCCTAACCAAGAATGATCTTATCCTCAGATCCTTATATTAATTACAGTTGGAAAGGCTTCTTTTATTTCCAAGTAAAGACACATTCAAAGGTGCTGAGAGTTGGGGTTGGGAAGCATCTTTTGGAGGATTCACACTGTTATATATAGTGACTGCAAAATATAGGGACAAAAATTAGGAGGAAACAGAGAAGGTTCATCTCAGGAGAAGTGTGGAGACCCAGGACTAGAGAAAGTTCATCTGGGGAGAAGTATGGAGACCCAGTGTGGGTGGAGCCTAAAATGCAGCGAGGACGAAGTGCTTCACTTACTCCCTTTTTCACTAAACCAATACTTACTGCGAAGAGAATGCTGTCATGAGGACTGACAAACTATACGAGAAAGAAAGCATCCGATACTGTCATCCGAAGTTTCAATGTTCACGTGGAGAAATACACAAGGAGGCTTCTATAGGACCCTGGGAAACTGTTGCAAAATGGTATAATACAGTTTTTGAGTGAATTATGACCTGTTGAGCTGGATGAAATGTCACACTTGCGGCTTACTCAATTTCATTCATACGTCAAGGAGGAGAAATACACATGGATGCTTTCCAAAAGGCGTGAGTGATGATAGGGTGATTCCTGATGCAACGTTGTTCCTGGGTCAGGCAGGACACAGGGCCACGGGACATGCACAGACCAAGGCCTCTATGATCCTGTGTCTCACACTCTGACCTCAGATTCAGCATGAGAGGCAACTGCAATAACTAATGGAAGATACTGTATCAACAATGCAGACCATAGAAACTCATTCTTATTTTAACAGATGAATGGCCAGACTTTGAGTTAACATAAAGCACCGCATTACACACCTGGACATAAGACTCAAAAAAAAAAAATCGTGATTTCTGTCGGTCACTATAGAACTGGGACTTAAAGTAAACCAAAGGCCTCTAGAGTCAAAGGCCAAAAATTACTTAATAAAATTGTTTTTAAAGCAATATTAAATTTTAATGACCACGGAAGCAGTCAGAACAAGAATTGCCAAAACCTCAGAGAAATGAATCATTGGGGATAAGCCATGCATCTCCATAAGAGTTTTATATATTGAAGCAAAGGGGGAAAGCTCAAGGAAAGGAGGTTTCTCAGAGAGTAAGAAGTTAATAGAAATTTGAAAACCTCACAAGAAATGGTGACACAAGATTAGATGCAAAGCAATCAACATCACAGAACTGAGGAACAGAGCATTAAAAAAAGGTAAGTGCCACATTCATAGCCAAGTTTGCCCTCAAAGGGTTTGCTTAATACTTGGAGAAGGGTGAAAGACCTACTAGGAGTCAATGACAAGCCCAGTGTGTGTTTTCAGAACTTTTAGAGCAGCACAGATTGCAAACTTGGAGAGACCCTTCATAATTACCCCAGGCTCTCATTTGGGTCTCATGAAAATCTATAATTTGGGATTATTTATGAATCATAAATAGATTTAAACTAATACTTGGTTCTGCTTGAGTCAGATGAGCCATTGGTTAGACAGACACCTTTGCAATAATCGAGTTACAAAACAGAAGATGGCAATTGTATTCGGATGCACTGAGTATTAACCAGATTTATATATTATTTTTGAATGTTTACCTTTACTTAATAAGTGTGGGTGTTTTGCCTGTATGTATGTCTGAGTCCCATGTGTGAGTAGTGCTGAGGTCTGACAAGGGAACTGGATCCTTCTGAATTGGAGTTTCAGACCATTGTCAGCAATGTAGGTGCTGGGAAGTGAACCCGGGTCCTCTCTGAGAATAACAAATGCTCCTAAATGCTGAGCTATCTCTCCAACCCCAATGATTTATAATTTTTCACAAATACGTCTCACCTTTCATTAAAAATGACAAAGCATACTTAGAAAACATACTGAAATTGTGAGCATAGGTTTCTAAAGGACTATGATAGCCAGGCTGAGCGTGGCCAGAGCAGTAGAATGTTTGTTCAGCTGGCGTAAGGTGCTGGGTTTGTATGCCTTCTACCACCCCTAAACAGAAGAAAATAAAATGATAAGAATGTCCAAACAAAATAGTGGAAAACACCAGAAAATTGGATCTTACATGGATTATATTCTAATAATCTACATATTAATGCTAGAATTAAAAAAGTCAATACATGAAATGTAAAATGTTTTCAGAATGATATAACTACAGGCAGAAAAGAAGACTGAATTGGAAGATTTTTAAAAAGTAGAAATGTCTGTGCTCAAGTAAGGACATAGAAAGCAAGGGAAAAGAAGAAATGAACATGGGAATGCTCAACATTGTATTCTTATAATAATGGAAAGCTGGAAATAACCCAAATTTTAACAAAAAGTATGTATTTTTATTTTAAATATAATAAATGAGTGAACCACATAAAAGAAGGAAAGCAAAAAAATAATATAAGAAAATACATAGTATAACTTTACTACAAATATTCAAACCAAATGAAAATAAATAATGCAATTTTAAGAATGCACAGAGTAGAAGAAAATAATTTTTAAAAAAGCAAAAGAATGGTATAAAATTTATAATATGTTGTAGGAGGCAGCTTGTTCATTTACCAGCCACCCAAACTCCAGAAATAATCACACAGAAACCATATTATTTGCAATACTGTTTGGCCTATTAGCTCTAGCTTCTTTTTTTTTAATTTATTTATTTATTAAAGATTTCTGCCTCCTCCCCGCCACCACCTCCCATTTCCCTCCCCCTCCCCCGATCAAGTCTCCCTCCCTTGTCAGCCCAAAGAGCAATCAGGGTTCCCTGCCCTCTGGGAAGTCCAAGGACCACCCACCTCCATCCAGGTCTAGTAAGGTGAGCATCCAAACTGCCTAGGCTCCCACAAAGCCAGTACATGCATGCAGTAGGATCAAAACCCATTGCCATTGTTCTTGAGTTCTCAGTAGTCCTCATTGTCCGCTATGTTCAGCGAGTCCGGTTTTATCCCATGTTTTTTCAGACCCGGGCTGCTGGCCTTGGTGAGTTCCCGATAGAACATCCCCATTGTCTCAGTATGTGGGTGCACCCCTCGCTGTCCTGAGTTCCTTGCTCGTGCTCTCTCTCCATCTGCTCCTGATTTGGACCTTGAGATTTCAGTCCAATGCTCCAATGTGGGTATCTGTCTCTATCTCCTAAATAAGAAGGTGAATCCAAAGAAAAAAATATAGGCACCCTCCTGAATATTAACCTTCATCAGGCGATGAAAGGAGATAGCTCTAGCTTCTTATTGGCTAGCTCTTACAAACTAATTTAACCCATTTCTATTAATCTGTATATCGCCATGCGTGGCTGTGGCTTATGGAATAAAGTTCTGGCATCTGTCTCTGGCAGGCTACATGGCTTCTCCCTGACTCTGCCTTCTTTCTCCCAGCATTCAGTTTAGTTTTCCCCACCTAACTCTACTCTGCCCTATCAGGCCAAGGCAGTTTCTTTATTCACTAATGGTATTCACAGCATACAGAGTGGAATCCCACATCTTTACTAGTTTTACTTTCTGCTATGAAGAGAAAGCCAATCAATTAATGATATAAATCTTGATTTACTAATACTAATTTAAGGTCAATTTTGTTATATGCATATTTCTGACTTTGATTAAGGTATTGTGATTGTATAGTTCATTTAAAAATGTAATGTATAATTAGGAAATATAGGTTGTTAATGGATAATCATCGATAATAGTCAAGCTTGTAGTCATGTTAATTAGATTTTCTAGATATATAGAGATATATTTCAGTTAGATAGGCATTCTTTATATCTTTCAAAGATGACAGAATATGGCATTTAAAATGTTTTAATAACTTAGGACTTTTCATAACAATGAAATACGTCTGCTCCTGGCAGCACCAAGCTACTTCCTGAGAAAAATGGGCATCAAAGAGGCTCCTTATGGAGCTGGTTAGCCATTTGGGCAAGAAACTGCTCTTGCCTGGACTGTTACATAAACTAGACATTCAGTACCCATAGAGAGATAACTGCCAAACTTGCCTAAAGGTGAGATGGTCCTTTAGGGTTACTGCTTCATAAAAGAGTCTGTAAGACATTCTATAGGACACAAAAGAAGTGACTGACAAACTGACAATATAGGCAAAACTGTCTTTAAAATTTCCTGCTTCATGGAAAAGTTTGCTAAATACTATGGGCCTATAGGCTAAAAATGTATGCCCCGATGGTACAAAAGAACATTGGGTAACCTGTACAGGCAGCAAGATGTCTCTATCATTTCTAGAGTTTTAAAAGTTGCTTACTTCTCATTTACTTGGGTAATATTATATCCTTCTGGAGTCTTTGATGGAGTTAAAAAATAGATAATTATAGTTATAGTTTTCTTTTTTATGATAAAAGGTAAAATAAATATAAATATTGTAACTGTAATTTTTGCTTGATACCTGTTATATGTAATTTTACTATATTAAAGCCTTCCTTTTTGTTTAAACAAAAAAGGGAAAATGGTGTAGGAGGTCCTTCTGTTTATGTGTTGCTTTCATTGGTTGATCAATAAAAGAAACTACTTGGGCTGATAGGACAAAACTTAGGTAGGCAAAGAAGAATAAACTAAAACTAAATTCTAAATAAAAAAAAAAAGGAGGGAGGGAGTCGCCATGGAGACACTGGGTGAGACGTGTTAAACCGATAAGCCATGACCTCGTGGTAAACATAGATTAATAAAAATGGATTAAGTCAAGGTGTGAGAGTTAGCCAATAAGAGGCTAAAAATAATGGGCCAGGCAGTAATTTAATTAATACAATTTCTGTGTGGTTATTTCGGGTGTTAAGCTAGCTGGGCAGCCGGGACAAACAAGGGGCCACTACTCCCTATAACAAATTAAAAACAGGTCCCTTGAGAGTTTCCAATTTTAGTAATCTTCATTACTTTTTCTGGATCATAGGCATTTTTCTCTTAGTCTTATTGGTGAATATCACTACTAATAGTACTGTTAAATATACACATACGTAATAAAATCCAAGCAAAAAATACATTTTTACATACATGAAGCATTTCTGGTGTACATTTTCCTGCACAATCAAAATGAGATACAAAGTAATCTTTATATTGATAACTGGACGAGTACGAAACATAGGTTTTAAAATGTAAAATACAGTTGTAATGGAACTAAAAAAGGCTGCCCATGCTTGCCTCTGCCCTGGCTAGGTCCAACACAAATTACAAGGAGTTCATATGCTTCCACTCAGAGCATGCATCCCCAAAAATGCAGTAGGTTGTTTCCTAGAACACTTATAGCCCGGTAGTTGCTCAATGGACAGTGTGACTTCTTTACACAACCTTGGTAGAACCCTCTGAAAGTGTACCTTACCATGCTAGACTTTCCAATAATGTGTGTTTAAGATCCCTAGGCTCATGTGCTAGAGATATCAGGGGACTGGTCTCGGTCTGCTTCACCAGAAGACTCCATTGTCCAACTTGGTGCACCCAATACTGAGCATGCTCTATCCACCTGTGGCTTCTAATCATGCTCATTTCTCAGGCTCTTTTCTTGTATACATGGATAACCTCTTTCTCCAGGTCTAGTTGATTCCATACAATTGTCCTGTGAGTATATTGTTTAGTGTAGACCATACTTGTCCACAAACACGGGAGTATGTCCTTTGTTTAGATCCAAGATCTCAGTTTGCTCAGCGCCCTCCAGGCCTCAGGGAAGTCCTCCATAACGTGTACTGTGAGCTGTATGTCCCATTTAAATGGTCCCAAAAATCATAAGTCTTTTTCCTCTAGTACGTATTTGCTCTGTACTTAATGAGGTTCACTTAAGATTGCATCATGCTTTGTAACGCATTTTCCTTTTCTATTGGAGTTACCCATTTCACTGTTGGGTTATCAGGTTGAGGGGAGGAAATGCAACGTAGTTTGGAGAAAATAAGGCCAGAAGTCAGACTTCAAATAGATCCTAACTTTCTCAAGGCCCTTGAAAGTCCCTGAGTTGAGTCTACAATGCCTTACCCACAATCCAATGCCAAAGGTCAGCTAGTCTTCAGAAAATAAGACTGGAACCATCTGTTAATTTTTCAGTCACATTTCTCTCATTTCATTTTTCTTAAGAGCTATGCCTAGAAACTAAGGATTTCAAATCTTTAGGGATGTATTCAACTCTAACTTTCAGACTTAAAAGCCCACCTGTCAGATTTAATTTTTCATGCATTTCTCAAAAAAGGGGTTTAAAAGTAGGTGATTTTCTGAGCATTTGGAGGAAACATCTTTTTCCCAATTAAATATTTTTTTAATTTTCTATTTGGGATTGCGGAGTGATGCAAATTATAAATCATATCTGATCATACTTTGAATATTTTATATTTTATTTACCTTAATTGACTCACCCAAGCACAGTCTTAAGTTTATATGCAGCTCCTTAGAAAGTACTTTTCATGGAATGGAGTCTAAAGAAACCACAAAAACTCTACCACCCAAACCAAACTAATACCAGGCTCATTTTCTTGCCTACATCTAAAAGGCAGATGTGTGAGGGTTTGCTCTCCTACCGCCTGCTCCCACACTTAAAATCCCTTGTGCTGTGCCTAGATTTTAGATTGTTGGTAGTTCACAAACAAAAGTGAGCATGCTGTGCTCGCTCTTCCCTCCTCTGACTGGGCTAGCCTGAGCAAAGTTCTCATAACTACTTAATGGGGGAACAGTCAGAGGGAGACTCTGGGGTCATTGGACTAATGACACTCCCAATAAAGCTGTCTCAGGGGCTCTGTCTAAGACATTGGTTTCTACAAGTTGAGTCTCAACATTCCCTGCCAGGCAGACAGCTGATCTACTGGTTTCCAGATACTTCCTGCTGGAGAGTTTCGAGCATCTTCACCACGTTGACTAAAGCTGCAGAAGCAACAAAACAACACATCATAAACGCTTTTAAAGTGGTTTTTTTTTTTTTTCAATTGATGGTCAAAATACCCTGTATACACGCTCCATGGAAGCAATTCTTTCTGTATCTCTAGACGTAAAATGCTCCAGTTTGGAGCCAAACAAAATCGGCAGACACTCATACATTGCCCACTCGCTGAACGTCCTCCTGCAGCTTGTCGACAATCTCCTAAATCAATTTATAGATCAGAGTCTGGGCCTTTTTCATTACGTGAAGTGTAGACACTAATCTATGTGATTTTCACAACAGGGTTGTGATATGTTTGATGTAAAAAAATTTCTTTTACTGTCAGAAGATCCGGTCTGACGATGATATGCAAGTGGTTTCACACAGCAGGTGACACGGGCAGGGCTCCTCCAACAGCGCAGCTCCGGCTGCACCTCTGAAACAAATCTGCAGAATGAGGATGTAGTGCAGAAGTTACTGAGAATTGCGCTCCCTGTGCCGCAAATGGCTCCATGCATGACGTAAGCGGCTCCAAGTCTGATGCAAGGGAGAGAAGCAATGCATCCTGAAACACAAGACTAGTGAAGAACAAGGAATGGTTTCCAGCTTGAATTTTAGTGGCTTTCTTTGATTGGTTGATTTTTTTTTCATTGTTGCGGGGGAGGGGAGGCGTGTCGATTGCTTGGTTTAGTTTTGGTTTGGGTTCTATTTTGTTTTTGTTTGGGGTTTTGGGGGTTTTTTTAATAAATTTTTTATTTGTTTGCTTGTTTGTTTTTGCCTTGATAGAAATTGGCTGCTCTATTGGCCTGTTAGGATAGTATCCTGGGAATACTCTAGTGAGACACTTTTTCCAAGTCTGTGTTCTTGGAACCAAGCCCTGCTTCCTGTTTCCTGACCCAGTTCCTCATTTGAGGGAGCACAATAAGAAGTTACTTAAAGTATATAACTAGTGAGCGGAAGTTAGGAGTGTGAAACCTGGCATTGTGTTATCAGATTCAATAGCCTATATTGGGATAGATTTAGGTACCATTTGTTATCTTAATTCTACCCAAACAGAATAAATTTTACATAAAATCTTTCTAACTGACCAAATATTATCAGCCAAACACATCCCAGGCTAGCTCCGGTTCTAAAGTTGGTGTAATTAGTTTTCAATACCCTGAAGCAATTGTTTCACGATCCTCTTGCGTCTAGTGTGTGGTATCATCATTCTCATCTTTAAGAAAATGAGGTTAACCATGGCTCTGCCTCTATGTTCTTCAGGCACCACTTGTCAATTGTTTGTGCTTATGAACAAAGTAATGCAAAGGCATTTGGGAACTCTGGTTGGGTTTCCGGGCTTGGTGAAAAACGACTCTCATTATGGAGTGATTGGGTAGCTATTATATTAGTTACATAACGCTACATAACAAATCACCCCCAAATTAGCAGGCTAAAATAATAGACATTTATCTTCTCAGATTTTCCGGGTCAGGGATTGGGGCAGTGCCCAACACAGAAAGGCACAGTCACTAAGTACCTCAGATATCTCCAAGCTCAGTCAAGTGAGCAAACACTTACGACTTTACTCACATGACTTTGGCAAACCTCGTGACCTTATTGGCTGTTGGTCAGACACATCAATTTCTTGCTACTTCGGTCTGTCCTTAAAGCAGCTCAAAATGTGGCAGTTGATTTTCTTTAGGCTAAGGGCTGCCAAGACAGAAGTCGCATTTTTCTACCTAACCTTGGAAGTGGCTTCTCATCATAAATGACCCACTCTGTTCCTTAGAAGTTAAGAATTAAGTTCCTACCACAACCATGAAACCTATTAGGCATCGACGTGTACATTCGAGTGAAGGATTACTGGGGATCATTGTGCAGCTGCCCTCTCTGGAGTCAAGCCCTTTTCTTTGGAGATTCCCCCAAATGTCAGCATGTGTGGGCTTTTCCTACTGTACTGAGAAAGGGACATCAGATAGTCCTGTGCGTGGGTGTGTCACTGGGAGCATTAAGATGAGGAGGGAAGGGGTCAAAGTGGGAGTTGCAGATAAAGCAGGGGCTCCAAATCCAACCACAATTTTAGACAACGTCTTTGCCTCTATTCGGGACTACAGCCTTGTAGTCTTTCTGTCTAAGCAGGAAAACAGAATGATCAGAATCCTGTTTCAAAATCATTGCTCTGACGATTGGGCAGATTGAACAAGAAATACTTAGCGGTGTGGGACCATTTCTGAACCAATTGAAGTAGAATGGCGGTGGTAATTATGAAAGATTGGAGGAGCGATCTTAGCAGAAGAGCAATTGATTGCCATAGCAACCATACAGACTTGGAGGAGGAAAGAGGAGGATGTCAAGAGTATGCTTCCCCCTCTTTTCCTGCCTCTGAGTGACTTCCTTGCTGCTGGATAACATACTCAATTGTATGTAACTTTCAGTTTCAGACTGAACTACTAGGGATGCCAAACTTGAGTGTGCTAGGGCTGTTTTATTCTAGAAGCTTTCAATTATGATATACTGGTTTGGGGGAGCATGTTTCTATAATTATAAGACACAATGCCATTATTAGTAATGGTAACTAGCACCAAGTCTGGCTGTTATTCCTTTTTATGTCCAGTGCTGTAAACTGACTCCAGGGTCCCAAGCATGCCAGGCAAACACTCTTCCACTGAGCTACATCCACAGTTCCAAATTATTATTTTAATGTAGAATATCCTGGGCTTGGCTTCTCACTCCCATGCATTACAGTATGGCCCTCGAATAGAATTTGATTAGTGGAGCCAGCGTGCTAAAAAGTGAGCACAACCTGGAAGCAAGATTTTCTATGAGGCCGTACAATGATCTAGGAGCCACGGGAAGTGTATTTGAAAATGAGAACCATTTAAACAGAAGTGGAGAAAGTGCTTTTCAGATTCCGGTCTGAAAGTAGACGCAACCCTTTGTTTCTTAGGACGACACAGGTAGAAACATTACAGGGACTGACACTAGCACAATGAAGCACCTTACCCTCCCCACATCAGTGGCCTACGATTGCACTCCGCAAGCTAGAAGAATAATTAACAGCAAGTAGAAGCAAATCAAGGGGTAGAGTTTGTAGTATATCCTAGAAAGAATACTTATCACAAATAAGAGTCTGCTGAGGAGGAAAAGAAAACACCTGGGGGGGGGGACCGGGAAGGACCACATTTTCAGATAGAGTAAGAATTATCATCACTGGAATATATGAGATCCAGAAAAGATAGATAAAGAATTGTCACATCCAGTTCTCATGAGCTCTTTCTTCTGTGTTACATGACCATGGCCATCTTGAATCAGAGATGCTGAACTGTGGAGAACACCCTCATGGGACACTTGTGAGGTCAGGCCTACTAATTCTTCCTTGGTGATACAGGTGGAGGTTCACAAGAATCTTGGACCTAAAGGGATTCCAGGACTCAAGGGGCTCATGAGGATCCCAAGGTTTGAGAGCATTTATGAGGCTCCACCTTTCCCTGAGTATGTAAAGGTGAAACAATTCACTTTGGTGGTATAGGTGCCCAATCCAGGCAAGAGCCTCTTCAAGGCACAGGTTTCCACAAGCCACCTGCACGGTGGATGAGTGGGACTCTTCGGGTACATGTTAATAACCAAGGATACTTCCTGGTGGTGTTGATGCCTTTCTGTCATCCACATTCCTGTAAGTCACCCCAATAAATTCAGTGACTCATCCAGCTGGATTTGGATGGAATTCTTCATTTGATCTGCAGGTGTCCTCTCTATATGGGGTCAATAGGTAATGTGTTTGGTGTAGTTTACATCTCAGGAAACCTACTTAACATCAGCACAGCTATAGTCATAAATGCCTTCTAGAACTCAGGAACAGGTCAGACATTTTGATTATCACCATGCCGTATAGATGTGGATCTAAATGGTCTCCCACTGTCACATAAACATGAAGGCAGGGACACAAAGACAATATATAAAAATGTCTAATAGCAAATGCCAGTCCTCTGAAGAGTTCACTTTTGTGCACACTGAGTAGAAGAACATTGTGAAAGTCTCAAAATCATTGTGAGGAAAGAATATTGATCCATCATGTCAAAGATGAAGACAAATATATAATTCTAAAAATTATTTTCAATGAGAACGGGGGAAGGCAACAAAAAGTGGTACTTGATACTTCTGACAAAATGTAAAGTGTAATGTCTATAAAATAGGAGACATTTGTAAAAATGCAACAAAGAAGAGCGCTATGGAACGGAAAAGAATGACAGGAAATTAAAAGGTGTCACGGAAGAGATTAATACAGTGACAGCAATCAACAAAACAGAAAAGATGTCATGATAATAAATCTGTGGTATGAACTAAAAATACAGAAGATAAACTAGATACATGACTGTATCTAAACTAGTACCTGACTATAACCACTGCTGCACTCAGGTACTTGAGATTATGAAAACAAGGCAGCCTTCATTACATAGTGTGTTTGAGGTTCTCCCCTTTTTAGAATTTATTTTTAACCTTGGAAATTTTCTCATTCTTTCCAAATATCTACAGTTTTTATTCACCTCTTAAACTATTGCAAGTTCTGTCATGCTAAAGCTAACCCTCACTCTATAATGCTTCCACAGAAGCAGATAGAGCAAGGAACTTAGTCTCGGTGTTTTCATGATTACATGACATGAGCACCAACTAGCCAGAATAGGTGACATAAAGGTTCCGGAAACAAACTAATACAGATGCCAACAATCAAATGCAGCTGTGCCAGGGTTCTGTGTCAATCTTTGGATGTATGCACTCTTGTCTATAAATGTGATCGTCGGGCAAAAACTGCACTATACACATCAACCTCTTAAAGAGCCTGTCTTTTGCATCCAGTTGGACCACATTTACAATTTTATCAGTCTGAGGGATAGAGTAGTAACCGCAGCCTTGTCTGCATCAGACTTGATTGGGGGAGGGAAATGGGAGGCGGTGGTGGGGAAGAGACAGAAATCTTTAATAAATAAATAATTAATTAATTTAAAAAAAACGCACACCTCTCTTGGTTATCCTTATCTGTAAAACAGCATGATGCACCCAGGGAAAAGTGGAGCCATGAAAATCAAAGAGTACAAGTTACTGGATGACCACATATTAAGACAACAGACAAGGCACACCACATTGACTATAGTAGGATGAAAATAAATGCTGGACCATGATCAGTGTAGGGTCTGTATTGGGAGCAAGCTTTGCTTGGGCAGGTTGCTGCCCTATTCTGTTCTTCAGACTCTGTTAGAGAAGAATTCAGTGTATGACTCACATGCTTTTGTTTGAACATTTATCTTTAAAATGAAAATGCCCAGGCAATAATTTTATTTCCAGAGTGTGTGTGTGTGTGTGTGTGTGTGTGTGTGTGTGTGTGTGCATGCTTCCTGAAGCACCCTTTAGATAATCACATTTATGAATGAGAACTGCATTTTCTGCTGCATTTCAGCAGCTCCGGATCTTTGTGGCTTGAAGGGTCACTCTTCTGTTCCTCAGGCACAGCCTGGAGTGGGTTACCTCACCATTCACCACTTCTTCATTTAGTTGCTTATTCCTTTTGCCATTATTTTCAATAAACTCTCATAACCCTTTTGCCATCGTGGTTTTTTTTTTATACTGCTCCTTCCACTTAGAGCAGCTCTCCTCCTTCAATGCCCTCAGTTGCTTCCTCCTTCAAGGCTTAGCTAACTTAATTGCCTATAAACTGAACATTTCCTAATCTCTTTCACTGAGTTTCCTTTCTGGAATACTTCTAGCCCATTATCTTCCTTATGGTTTTTATTATTTATAATTAGAATAGCTATTTATAAAAATATTGCGTATATAACAGGCATTTTAAAATCTCAGTGAATGTAGAATATTTTTTGCAAATACAATAAGTCATAAGATTTCATTCTTAATAGTTCAGCAGTTTACTTAAAGACAAATTTATTTATAAATAAAGGCTGAAATGCTCAAAGAGGCTTCAATTACTGTTTCCGTTCACTGGTTAAATGAAACTTGGTCATTTTTGGTCACTTCTTTACAAGTCCTCCTAAAGGAAGGGTGGCGAGAGAAAGTAAAGCAGCTCAACTTTTATGACTAGAGTGAAATAAAAATTTTCTCTTGTGTCAAAAGTTTGATACATATGCTCAAAGAAGTAAAATGAAAGACAATGTGGATTAATTTTATCGAATTCATTTCAGACACTAATGTTCATAACATATTAAGCAGGAAAATGTGTTTTGTGTCGCTCGTAACATGCCTAACTGGTTTGGTTAGTATCTTACGGTATTTTAGTTCTTTATTTTGACACTCAGGTTTGAACAAAGCAACAGGGCACACTTGTACTTAAATAACTCATCCAGATTTAGAACCTCTGAGGTACAGGAAGCGTTTTGTTCTGCATCCTTATGAACAAACCCTGAGTCATTTCAAATGAGCCAGGTCAGTGCAGATCAATGTAGGCCATGGTGACCCATGAGGAAATGCAAATTGGGAATCTGTAACTGAGCCCCAAAATGGGTTTCTTCAAACTCTCTCTGTGCAGGCAATGAAAATCACGGTAAGAAGGGCGGCCCTGCTAACCCCAATTATACTATAGCAGTGTGACTGAGAGGCAATGACAGGGACAAACATGTTAGAGATAGCTAAGCAAAAGAACGTGCCAGATGAATTGTCTTTGTCTTCATACTGTGTTGACCAGTTTAGAAGCAAAGCCCCATAGGAGGACAACTGAGAGGAAAACTACTAGAGACTTCACACCGATTGTGTGTGCCACTGGCCACTTCTCTTGACCAAATGAACAGGCCGTCTTCTATTCCCAGCACCACATGCAGGCACCCCACACGCATGAGTGTAAATACTTTTTTAGCGTGTGAGTTGCTTAACAAGAAGCTTTTGGGTGAAACACCATGAAAACTAAAAGATGTCAACTCTTTGGCAAAGTCACCACACCTGAAGGGAAAACATGCATTATTGGAATCAATTTACTTAGTAGTAACTGCTTGATGTCATGAAGATCACTTCTGTGTCTGCTCAGTAATTCATTTCTTAATCTCCTGTAAATGACCTTATAGCGTCTTTTGTTCCACTTTTCTACAGCATGGTGAGATCTCCCTTGGATCTGTGAGCAGAGCTGTGCTGAGAGCCTCGGGTAAAAGCCGCTGATTTCAATCTCTACCATACACCCTAACCCTCAGCTTTAGAACTCAGTAACAAGAACAAGTAACAGAAAAAAAAAATTCTATAGACACATCTCAGGTTGGGCAGGACTCCAGATCCATAGTGCAAGGACTTCAGCTCAGCCTGTCACTAGCTAGCTGGGTACATCACCTTGTGGAGCTTTAACTCATCGTTTGAGCCTCTCCTAGGAGCCGTCACCTCTCTCTTAGCCTGGGTGGCTGGTTTTGGAGCTTTCCACCTCAGCTGGTCTGTTAGATTCTTCTACTATTAACTTTTTGATCATCAAAGGCTTCGTTTCAGTTTCATATGCCAAGAAATGAAGGTCCAGTGGCCACATCTATAAATCATAATCACCTTAGTGAGAATCACCTGACTACGGAACACTGCCAGGCTAGAAAGAATATTAATAATGATGGGAAAAATATCAAATAAGAATAAAGAACAATCCTAAATGTATCTGCTTCTGAAATCTGTGTCTGAGAATATAAAAAGTGAGTATAATGGAATTAAAAACAAACAAATCCATAATTATACTTGAGCATGTCAACAATTCTCTCTCAATATCGAATGTAGAAAAAAAAATCAATAAAGACAGAGGAGACTGAAATAACCCTGACAAGTGACTTTATTGATGGAGGAGTTACTTTCATTGGTTAATAAAGAAACTGCCTTGGCCCATTTGATAGGCCAGCCCTTAGGTGGGTGGAGTAGACAGAACAGAATGCTGGGAGGAAGTGAGGCACTCTCCATCCCTCTCCTCTCTGGGTCAGACGTGATGGACCCAGCCGCCACGTCAGACATGCTGAATCTTTCCCTGTAAGACACCACTTCATGGTGCTACACTAGATATGGGTTAAAGCAAGAGATGAGAGTTAGCCACTAAGAGACTAGAGCTAATGGGCCAGGCAGTGTTTAAAAGAATACTATTTGTGTGTTGTTATTTCGGGGCATAAGCTAGCCAGGAGGCCGAGAGCTGGTTGGCAGGAAGTGGCCTTCTACACTTTATGTAATTAATTAACATTAATATAGCAGAACCAACAGCAGAATATGCAGGATTTTTAAGTACACAAGAAACACTCACAAAACTGGATAATATTCAGGATCATAAATCAAATCACAACAAATATAAGAGAATAAAAAAATCGCATAAACAGGGGGCCACAGGAACTATGTGTTCCTGTGAAATCACAGGGTCATACAAAGCTGGGCCAGCTCTTCATTGCCCTTCCCCTCCCTGGACACTGCAGCAAGAGAGCTGGTAAAGGCCCTCATGGGTGAGCTCTCCCCACCCCACTCCCAGGTCATGAAGAGATGGCCCACTCATCACCATGGGGGAAAAGCTGACAACATGGGTGTAGGGGAGCTGGCTTCACCCCTTGCCTGAGATGGGCAACCCCAGGGGGACTGGACTGGCCAGCTAAACTACCACCCAGGCCCATAATGGGGCTGGGGTTGGCCCACCCTAAAATCTACCCATCTAGCCCCTCCTGAAGCTCATGCAGGGACCGGTTCTGTGAAAAGATACCCACGGGACCTCCATGACTACTCGGAGGCAGCCACAGAAAATCCAAGGGGAGTTTAAGTGAGGGTCCAGTGACTCACTGCAATGAGCATTTACAAGAAAAGCTGATTGGACCAAATGGTACACTGTGTGACACACCGTGAGTTCCAATCCTACCAGGATGGATGAAGAGGTGTTGGAGAGGTGAGAAAAGTGGAGGAGCAAAGAGGGGTGTTTTGGGGGGAGGTTTTCTTAGTGTTTTGTTGTTGTCTTTGGTTTGGTTTGGTTTTTGTTTTGTTTTGTTTTTTATTTATTTGTTTGTTTGTTTCTGTTTGGTTGGTTGGTTGCTTGTTTTATTTTAGATTGGCCTGATTTTTTTCTTTGGGGGGCACTGCAGGAGTGAGGGGAGGATATGGAAGGACTTGGCAGTGAGTGGAATTAGGGTGCATGCTGGAAACTTCCCAAAGATTCAATAAAAAATTATGTTAAATTTAAAAAACTCAAGTGAAGCATAAGACCATGAAAATCCTAAACTAGGATAAAAGTAACAAAAAGGAATCTACAACATCCCCAAGTACTCAGAATTACACTATATATTTCTAGATGTCCCGGGATTCAAAGATGAAGTCACATAAAGGTTATAAAGTGTTTTAAACAAAAAGAAGCTGAAAACATCATGTTAAAAGCAGTTAAATAATCATCAGTCCTGAGAAGGAAATGCAGAATGCTTGCTATGTTAGGAAATTTTGCAAACTTTTAAATCCATGGTCTTTAACTAATTCTGCCCTCAGAAGTAAAGAGGAGCATAACAAATACAGCAAGATTAAGAAATGAAACTGTAAATGGAAAGCAAGAGAGTAATGGTCAAAATCTGAATAGAAGTAGAAATATCATTTTAGAAACTCAGATACTTAAAAATTTAATACCACAAGCAAATTAATTCTTGTCACTTTATCAAGAGAGATACAATGGGCAAATGTCCTGAATACCATGAAACATAGTAGACATTTTCTCAAGAAAAAAATGAATTTGACGTGACTATGAAGTACATTAAGGAGTTGAGCTCAGAGTTAAAATGCTTCCATGAGAAAGGATGCTGTGCTGTGTCTGTTGAACACTGTGACCCGTGAAGGAAGAAACAATGTCAACTCAGTGGATATTAAAACTACAATTTCATTAAAGTCATTTCACTAAAGCCACAAGTCCCACTCCATTTTTCGAGGCCAGTGCTACCCTGACTCTAAAACAACAAAAGAAGTTCCCAACAGTCGCTGATGATAATATCTCCAGTGAACACAGGTAGAAATACTGAAGCAATCAAACAGAATGGGAGCAAAACCTCAAGTAAAACATAAAAAGAGGCAACAAGAGATAAGTATTAAAGGGTTACCTCAGGAAAGAAGAACCATTTTAGCATTAAAAAACCAAACGGTGTAATTACCAATATCACTAGACTCAAAATGAAAAATCTTCATAGGTTTACTCCAACAAATGACATAAAACCTTATGTCAAAATTCAATGTAAGTTATCCACTCCTTGAAAACTAAGAATACAAAAGAACTCCTCCAGCCTTAAAGAATGTGACAGCCCATGCCCTTTTCCACAATGAAGACTGTTAAACGCCTAGTTGCCCGAGTCAGACATTTTCTCTCACAGCTTCCCTTCGGCATTGAGCTGTTGTCCATGCTAGCCTCAGCTGTCATCTTGACACAGCCTAGAGTGACCTGAGCAAGGAATTCAGCTGAGAAATTGCCCGGATCAAACTGGCCCTTGGGCCTGCCTATAGGGATTATCTTGATTGTGTTGATGGACGAGGGCCCAGGCCACGTCAGCGCCATCCCACAGGACCCAGTTGCAATAGGAACACTAGCTAAGCGTGGTCCTATAGGCTGGCCAGCAAGTACACTGCCTCTATGATCTCTGCTTCATACTTCAGCTTGTTTTCCTGCCCTCCAAGATGGACTGTGACTTGGAAGTAAAAGACAAACATATTCTTCCCTCCCGTAAGATGCTTTTGGTCGGAATGTTCATCACAGCAACAGTAAAGAATCTAGGACAGGGTGGTAACTAGAAATCTTAATTTTTTAAAAAAGAAATAAGAAACTAATAGGTACAAAGTTCTACAACTTTTCCAAATGTTACTTGACAGGACTATCTAAAAAGTCTTTGAACATTTTAAGAGTCATTAAATGTATCACTGAGTTTAATAAAGTTATGTGACAAGACATTAGTATACATAAAAGTGTTGTGATTTTTATATGCTAGAAAAGTAATTAGAAATTATAATAAAAATCTGTACTTACATCAAAAGTGCAATAACTGGATATAAATTTGAGAAATTATGTGTAGGATTCATGTACTACAAATTTTAAAACACTGGCTTTAAAAAGGCACCCAAATTCATGTAGGTAAAACCAAATACTACTGTTCTACCAAAGGCACATAGCAAGAAAATGATTACAAGTGACATTCTCATGATCATACTCATCTTCCAAGTCATCACCAGAGAAGCTTCCTCCTGCACTAGGTGGAAACAAATACAGAAACCCACAACTGGAAAATATGCAGTGGGTGAGAGACCTGGAAACACTCGGTCCTAAATGAGAATGTCTCCATTAAGTCCCTTCCCTCAGGACCCAGAGGCAGATAGATTGTAAGAGCAGAGAGGATGGAGGACACTCGGAGAAGAAGACCTTTCAAATATGCAGAAGTGACGTGTCATGCGTGTGAACTCAGAGACTGAGGCAGCATGCATAGGTCTGCACAGGTCAATGCCTGATAGGACCCCAGCACTGAGAGCAGAAGTGGACTCAAGCCCACATCCCTAACCCAGAGGTATCCCCATTGATAACCACTCCCAAATGTAACATTAGTTTTCTCCAACACAGTCTCACTGAGAAAGCAGACCGCTCTTAAAGACGGGCTCCATGTCGGCAGTAGATAACAACACAAAATAAACTCAGTCACATTTTTGGAGGTTTCTTTCCTCCTGGCGCTTTGACAAGACTTTTGTTTTCCTTTCGGGCTCTTTGTGTATACATTATGGTTTCCGGTTTTCTGTTTTTCTGGGATTTCATTGTGAGAACCTGTGTAACTCTGTGTCTATAGTGTTTCTTGAGCTTCTGCTTTTGCTTTTTTTTTTTTTCTTCTGTTTGTTGGTTGTTTTGTCCTATTCTGGTTTGCTTATTTTTAATCTAATTTCATCTTATTATTATTTTTAGATACATGTTTGTGTCTTAATGATAAAGAAAAAGAAAGGGTGAAGCTTTGGATTAGTAGTGAATGAGGAGGAACTGGGAGGCACTGGGGAAGGTTCTCCAAAGAACCTTTCTTGAGCTATCACTGGTCAGCCATTTCAGAGTCATGAAGTCTTTAGCAAGGCCTTCTGGGAGGCACTAGCCCCTCTGAGCAGTTTTAACCCAGAGCCACAGTCAGGATATATTGTATGAAAAAAATCTACTTTCAATAAAGTAAAATAAACTTTTCCATTCAATTGAAGAAAAAAAAGAAACGAAGGGAGGAAAGGAGGGAGGAAGGGGTAAGTGAGGAAGGAAGGGGACATGGAAGAAGGGAGGGAGGGAGGGAGGGAGGGACGGAGGGAGGGAGAGAGGGAGGGAGGGAGGGAGGGGAAAAGGAAGAAAGAAGAAGTGCAGAGTGTTTGTGAGCTAGGGTAGCAGACACCCAGACACCGAAGTGATTCCATTTTACAACTGACCTAGAAGTGGAATATAATCTCCCTGAAAATTCTTAAAAGATTTTAAGCAGTCATAGACAAACTTCAGAATTTACAAGGAATGGCAAATTTTAAAACTCTGATATAACGAAAATGGTACTGAAAACTAAAAATACTACCTGGTTTCAAGACCTAAAGAGCTACACATAAATGAGAAGGTATGGCTTTGATATTAAAACTGACAAATACATTTTTGCAAGAAAGGAGTATACTAAGAAGTATATTCCTATACCCAGCCAATGTTGTTTTTATGAAGGAGAAACTGCACTTGCAATACAGAAAGTGTCTGTTAGATAAAGGGTGCTAGGTAGGCTGAACTCCCATGTGTAATAAAAGTAAGATTTATCTGTATTTTCCATGACATAAAAGTGGAATCAAAATAGGCGATAAACATAAATATAATAAGATATAAATAAAAAATAAGAAAATTTTAGAATAAAAGAAGAGGAAGGAGAAAGTTTCCATAAATTAGACAAGGCTTCTGATTTTCTGTTCCAAAAACAAGACCAACTAAAACTTAAAGACTGGATTTCATCAGTTTTTTTTAATATTTCCCAGTTATTTAGAATGCCAAGAACTAAAATAAACAATAGGCAAGGGCAAATGTTTGCTAAATAACTGTGTGCCAAAGTGTCTATGCTATGAAAAATTACTGGTTAAATGTCATTAATTAATAAAAATGAAAGTGGGCAAATGGTTTTACAAAAGATGACACGGGATAAAGGAAAGTGTATGGAGGCCTAAGTAGGACACAAGATTCACTGTACCTACCGAATCACTCGGCAAAGGCAGTTTCAAGGCACAGCACGACCACGAGAACAACCATCAGCAATAAACAGAAAACCAAAACACTAATGACAAGTGCCGCCAACGGGAACTCACATAAATTCCTGATGGGAAGACGAAGTGGTACCCACATCTCTAGACACCATCGTATCTGCTTTATTAGTGTGCTGGCCAAGCATATACCACACAACCCAGAACCCCACCTGCAGGGGTTTAACCAGGTAAAAGAAAATAAAAATATGTTGATATAAATAATAGAATATTTATGGTCCCAAAAAAATCTGGAAAAGAAATCCCTTGTAATGGCATAGAAGTAAACACTTGGCACGCACATGCGATGAAATGTTCAGCAGTATAATCGTGTAGCTACTATGGCACACGACACAGGGACATTGGAAGCTCTCAAAGGCATTGCTGTAAACGAAGGAAGCCATTTAGGAGAGATTGTAGGCGGTTTTGGGTTAAAGAAGTAAGAATGTGTCGCAGAAATAATGGTACATACTAGAAAAACTACTCAAACTGCTCATATTAGGAAAAAATGAGTCAAATAAAAAATAACTGAAAATTAGATAATTATAAAAGGCATTATAATTCCAATATAATTTTAAGGTAACTAAATAGTCATATATCTCTATATGAATAAGTACATAACGTTTTATTATGTTGAGGATAAAAATTGTATCTCTTCTGTCAATGTTTAATCTTATAAATCAGGCATTTCCCGTCAACTACATCTTCAATGTTTTATACATGTTTATTATAAACCTTTAAGAACTATTTTTGTTATTTCAACTTGAATGAAACCAGGTTTCAAATCTTGATTTGTTTGCTTGATTCTCTTTTGTTATGTGATGGTGAGAATTTGGGCTACAGTTTTTAGCTTTGTTTTTGCTTTGCTTTGAAGTCCTAAGAGCACTTACCAATGGAGATGGAGATGTTAGGGGTGTGGGGTTGCAAGGCTTCTGTGCCCTGAACTCCCTAACCTCTCATTTTTGATGTCTTAGATGGTGATAACACCTACCCTGCACGTGGATGTTCAGCTGAGAGATTTAAGATGCTTGTCCCTGATCCAAATGTGCTGGGTATTTTAATCAGTTTTTATGAAGCTCATCTTTTGTAGGTTTTTTTTTAATCTTCTCTTTATTCCTTGGCAGTCCTGTGCCTATATGTGATGTTTCTTAGTCATCCTCACCTCAGTTACGCTCCCTCATCCCTACGCCGCACACTGAAACCCATCCTCTACCCAACCCATCTCTATCGCACACTCAGGTCTTTTGTGTGCATAACACACTGAGTGTGGTCAGGGCTGCTTTAATGAGTGCAGGTGGGAGCTCGGGTATCTGAGGACATACAACTTATCAGTGGATACACCACTGAAGAAGGTGACGCCCTTTCCCCAGCTACAATTACCTGTCAATGGGCCCTCTGAGAAGGATTAATTAACTCCTAATTAACTTAATTCTTAATTAAGTTAATAATTAACTCTTAATTAACTAGGCTCAATTAACTCTTCCCACTTCCTTGGTAAAATGTCAATAGGCCAAATCTAGTGTAGGTTTGCTACACTGCTAACCCAACTGCTATGCATTTATGAGTGTGCAATGGCCAAGTCATGTCCATATGGTGTCTTTGTTCAACGTACCCCCGTTATCTAGTTCTTCTAGTCTTTCTGCTCCTCCTCCTACAATGCTACAGAGTGCTTTTAAACATTTTGTCTTCTCTCTCATTTCTCCACTTTTCACTTGCTAATTTCCTCTTTGTCTCTTTCCCCGTGTCTTAGTTCTGGAATTTAATTTTTTTTCCAGGGTGGTTCATTGTTTTGGAAAAAAAAAATCAAAGGTGGTATGTAGGCTTCATGGAGCTCCTGTTGAGGAAGAAAGGGATAATGCCAGCCTCCACCTGGAGGCTAAGCTCAGTCCTCCTTCAGGAGTTATGGCTCTTAGTTTCCAGGAATATAGCCAGGTGTAAGGCCAAACCCTAAGCAGCCATAACAGGAAGCATATTCAATACCCTTTACAGGAGAGATGGAGCCAACAGAATGACAGCGATGAGTGTGACTACCACCTTCTACTCTCTGCAGGGTATGTCTTCACTGGTCCATGCCTAGCACACACATGAACTCATGAGTTCATGTCCACTAGCCTCATCCCCGTTCTCTACTGCCCCTTTCTTTTCTGGTTTTGTTAGGATTATTTTTCCTTATTTTCTTCTAGTTCTGCGGATGTTCCATTTAAAGAAGATTGTTCGATCTCTCTAGGTGTCTGGAGCAATCAGAGAAGATGAAATGTTCAAGAGTTAAACATGAGTCTGTTTTTCTGCTTGGTTAGAAGTTTCAGTGTGGAAAAATCTCCAAATAAATATTTACCAAACAAACTGTTTAAGTTCTTAGATGAAACAATATACCTATATTCTACTAAAATCCTTTTTCTTGTTCTTACTTTCAATCTACGACAGCATACCAAATAAAAATAAATGCTTCCAGTAGGGTAGCAAAAATTAGTTCCTTAGCATGGGTGATCGTCAGGCATCTTTGAGGCGACAAGGGTAGTTCCAAGTATATTTACTGGCCCTTTCGACATTCTCTTTGTTTACATACTGCCTGCAGCAAATATTAAAGGTTACATTTTATTCTACTGTATTAGAAACACCAGCTTTCTGCTATATCCATCTGTACTGGCAGCAGTCCCTAGCCCCTGATGATATGTAGGCACGATAGAAATATCTCCAGGCTGTGTGGACCAACTCTTCTTTTCGCTGAAGGTTTTGCTCTTTGATGCACCAGCAGGTGGGTGTCTCTCAGTGTCAAAGGGCTCACAAAGCTTCGAAGACACAGAACATAAAGATTGATCTTGAAAATACAAAAATCAAAGGCCCATTTCTTTAATCTTATGAGTAAGCCCTACCTTTTTACTTTACACTAGTGAATTTAAAACTTTGCCAAAGCATTTATACTATCCATTGAAGTTAAAAATAGAAATAGTTGACTTCGAAGGTCACTAATTAATGATGTGGGAGTGATTTCTTACTAATAAAGAAACTGCCTAGGCCCATTTGATAGGCCAACCCTTAGGTAGGCGGAGAAAACAGAACAGGATGCTGGGAGAAAAAAGCTGAGTCAGGGAGTCGCCATGATTCTTCCACTCCAGACAGACGCAGGTTAAGATCTTTCCTGGTAAGCCAGCTCGTGGGCTACACAGATTATTAGAAATGGGTTAGATTAATATGTAAGAGCTAGCCAGTAAGAGGCTACAGATAACGGGCCAGGCAGTGTTTAAAAGAATACAGTTTCCGTGTAATTATTTCGGGGCATAAGCCTGCCATGTGGGAGCCAGGGCTGCCGGAACGCAGCCCTGCCGCTCCATCAACAAATTAAGAACTGAAAAGCTATTCCTGGAAAATGCTAACTCATCACTACAGTTAAAATTAAAATTTTGGAAGAAAAATGTCATAGCTTTTCAACTTTATAGCAATGCAAGAAAACCATGACTATTAAAACTAGTGGATAAACAGCAAAAAAACAGGATATTTAATAATAGCAAAATGTTTTTCTTCAAATTTGTTAATTAGAAAAGGAATGAAATGTAGCTTTCCAGTACAAGGATCTATGGGACACCCCTTAACCAGGAGCTGAAAGTGAAAGTTAGCAACAAAAGAACAGGCTAATAATACACCCCAGCTATAATGCACCCGCAAGGAAGTTTATGGCTCCACAATTCATGCTGAAGATGGATCACCTGAAACCAACCATGATGAAAAACAGTCAAGTAAACCTCACTCCACAAAGCAATCTCCTGTGGGCCCTAGAAATGTTAAGATCAAGAAACACAAAGAAAGGTTGGATAATGCTTCAAATGAGAAGAAAAATGGAGAAGCAGCAACTGAACACAATGTGGGTTCTGGCAGCAGAGGCTGGACCTGCTACAGAGACTAACTACAGAGACTGTAAGATGGGTGGAAACAACAGGTCATGACTGACTCCATGATAGCACTGTATTAACGTCTATTTCCTGGTTTGGATAATTGCTGTGTGTTTATATAAGAGAATGCTCTTCTTTTTTATGTTTGAAACTATCAGAAAAAGGGGGTGAGGGGGTACCAAAAATGCTTACAGCAGAATGCCAAATGTTTACTTATTACAAAACATTGCAAGACGTTTGTCACATTTACTTAATCATTTGTCGAAACATTTTTTTTAAAAATTATCTTTAAGGAAACAGTGCTACTTCACACCCACAGTATTGTGTATATTACACACAGTAATGTGTTTATCACACACATAGTACTGTGTGTGTATCTTTTGGATATTTACTAGCTATATTAAGCTTTATATAATCCAACCACTAAATCTATTAATTGTATTCATTCAGTCCTGCTTTCCCCTGTCTCTGTAAGGCATTCTTCATTATATTTTTGTAATATTCTCTCTGCTGCAAAGCCCAAATATGTAGAAGCTATTCCTGTGCTTTGGGGCAGCCTTTTCCATGGCTCGGCTGTATTGATAGTCCTACTTCCAAGTCAATCTCCTCTAACCCCATTTCTCATTCGCTAGTCCCAGTCCACCGGTGCATCTCACCAGTGCTTCACTAGCATTTCTACCTGGTCACACTGGCTTTTCTTCTGTCCCTTAGTCCACTAAGCCCAGGGATTCCTACCTTGGGGTCTTTGTGATTGCTCTCTTAAATCCTGAGACTCCAGGTTTTCAGGGCTTTCTTGTTTGTAACATGTAGACCTTAGCTCAGCTGTCACCTGCTCAGGGAAGCCTTTCCTGTTCACATTTTAAAAAGGAGCCACATTCAAATTTTCCATGCCGTTACCCGAACATTTTACTGGCAATTTCCACACACCGATCTGTTGTGGAAATTTATTTTAATTGGGCAAAGATGTGTTACATTTATTTATGCTGCATTTGTTTAATGGTGAAAAGGTGTGTTGAATTTGTTTCACCTTGCCTGCCTAATAAAGAGCCGAATGGCCAGTAGCTAGGCAGAGAAAGAATAGGCAGGGCTGGCTGGCAGAGAAAACAAATAGGAGGAGAAATCTAGGTTCGGGAGAGAAGAACAAGGGAGAAAGAGAGGTACGCTCCTGGGGCCAGAAATCAGGCAGCTGACAGACAGACACTGGAAGAAGTGGGAAAGTATGATATACAGGAAGAATGGAGGTTAAAAAATCCCTAAGGCAAGAGATAGATACAGAGAAATCAGTTAATTTCAAAGAGATAGTCAGAAACAAGTCTAAGCTAGGCCGAGCATTAATAACTAGTAAGAAATCTCCATGTCATGATTTGGGAGCTGGTTGGTGGCTCAAAAGAAAAAGCCTGGTACACTGATATTAATATTCTAGTGATTTGTCTTTTCCATTAAAAGGGCCATAAGAGAAAAAGAACTTTTCTATCTTTTTAGTATTTATTGGCTGAGTAAAATTGTATATGATCAATAAATGGTTATCGGTGAGTGAAACAAGAAAATTATTCATCAAATAAATGGAAAACAAGTGCTCAAGTGCTACATTAGAATCACTGCCTTGTAATATTTCCTCAGAACAACAGCATCTCATTGTGCAGTGTTCTCGCCAGCAATTTTGGACCATGTTGATTCTGAGTAAACAGGGAAATTGCTGAGTTAAATAAAGCAAGACATCTCTCTTCAAGTCTAGACAAATCATTCCTTGAGACAAACTAAGTCTTGAATCTAGACTGATGAATGCTGAAAGTTCGCTCAGAACGCCGTTAATTGCTAAGTGTTGTCAACTGGAAGGCTGCCAGAAATATAAACGGAAGCCTGGGATCTCCGCCTTGCTGCATATGGTGTGACCTTTAAGTTCAAATTTATTCGGATGACTCTCATACTTAAAAGCATCATCTTTATGTAATAAGGAAAATTTGGCATACAATAAGTAAGAAAAGTATTCTGTATTTTAAGACATCTAGAGAGAGCTGTCCATTTTTAACAAAAGATAACTGGGATTAATATTAATATAGCATTTAATATAGCACTTGGAAAGACCTGCATATACCAAGAATCCTACCTGTTTATGTATCATCTATCAACTTATCTGTCTATCAATCTAGCTATCATCTATCTAGCCATTAGTCCCATATCTATCTATCTATCTATCTATCTATCTATCTATCATATTTACATAATATATATAGATCATCTTTTATGAACTTATTATAAAATTCTATGCTTCCAGACACTAAATTGCATCCATTTCAAAGGACCTTAATACGGCAACTCAGAAGGGAAGCATACCGATGTTTCTACTGCTAAGTTCACAGAGGAAGTCCACACAAGCCTATGACTGGTTTCCTGAAGTTAGTCCATCCATATGAATTGACGATTTCTTCCTAAAGCAGTAGAAGCAATCAGAAACCACACCAAGAAAGCAGCATCTCCACTGTGGAGAGAGAGAAGGAGGTTGTCTTCACTCGTAGTGACTGCATTAGCACTCTGTCAAACGAATATGCTGATGAACGAAGACAGGAAGAACGGGATCAAGAGGATCACCCTTCTTGGAAAGATGTCTTGGTGGCATGCAATCAGTGAGGTATCAAACTGGAAGTTCCCTAGAGCTGTGGTCATGTCCAACTTTCTCTTTATCACTGAGACCTTTCCCTGACGTAAACGTCACATCCAACTCCCGAAGCCACTTCATCACTGCTGTCTGTGATTGATGGCTAGCATCCTATGATAAGGCAGGGTTATCGGAAGGGTAGTCACTTTACTGGCCTTAAGTACTCTAACATTTTAACTGGATCAAGACTCAGAATGACAATCTGAATGTAGCAAAACTCTACTTTATTTTTAGGGTCCAGTTTATTTAATGAAGATTTTAATTTTCTATTTAGATGATCATCTCATCTCATTTTCATATATAAATAAAGATATTAAAGGTGTTTTTAACAATCTGACAATTCAAAAATATGCATATATGAAGGAATCTGGAAGTCAGCACTAGTAAAGTTGTAAGGTGACATATCCCTTAATGGCAGAGGTGCATTCTGGAAAATGTATCTTTACATCATGCAGCTCTCATGAAGGATACCTACATTAGCTTAGACAGTCAGTTTGCTGCACATTTAGCCGATATAACATAAATGGCAAACAAAGACATGTCATATATAATATAGAACAATACATATGTTTATTATGTTTGACAAATATAGAGCATAAGTTATATCTGTGCATATATATTACTATAAATATGTTATATTTATATTTTTACATATTATATAACAAATAAATATAGTAATAAATGCACATATATAAGTATATATTTACACACACATACGTATTACTATGTAGCCTATTGTTTCAGGGGCCATTAAGAAGAAAACAGTATGAGATGAAATCAAATATAAGAAGAAAATGCCTCTACTCAGATATGGAAAAAAACATGAGCTGATGATAGACTCACATAGTTTGTTGCTTGTAATAAACTTTCTTTTATATGAAAGTTTACATTAAAAGTTACATATGCGAGTACAGTAAATTTACAAGCCAGTAACAGAGCCATGCACTATCATTATCTAGTATTAAGTTATACACACACATGCCTGGCAGTGTGGCACTGTTTACACCAGCATCACCATACTATATAAGACTCTGGCTGCTCCAATGTCACCAGGAAACAGGAATGCTTTGGCTGCATCATAGGCCTACGAGATGCCAATGTAGACAAGGTCCATTGTTGACTGAAACATCACTATTATTCGCATGGCTTAATAAATGTATGCACAGGTGTGTTAACAAAGCCACCATCTCCGTCTTACTCTTCCTTCACACTGGGGCTTGAACCATGGAATTTTGCATACTAGGCAAGTTCTTACTTTACCACTGATCTACAGTTATAACATGTTTTTCCTTTTTATTTTGACCTCAAGTTTTCCCAGGTTTCCCAGACTCCCCTCGAACTCTTCCTGTAGCCCACAGAGGTCTCAAATATGAGAATCTTCTGCCTCAACCTCCTGAGGCCAAGTCTAGTGGCATTATGGATGAAAGTAATCATTTTGAATATTAACTAAATTATGAGTGATACCAGAATTGACTGAATTAGTCCTAACACCTGCATACAACATGCTACTAAGAATTTTTAATTTTTTAGACAAAAAATAACAATTCACAAAGTACTAATTCATCCTTTGCTTATTTGTCATCTACGCTATGTTGGCTCCTTTCTGCTCTAGTAAATAAACACAGCAGTAATCCTGCAGAAAAGGTCCTGCTCTCGTGAAATTAATTCTGGAGATAAGTAATGAATTGAAAAAATATTTCCCTCATCCAGATAACTGAGAACAAGAACTTTTAAAAAGCATGTGCTAGCTAAGTCTCAAAAGTATAAGACAAATGAAACATATTCATCATGTGAGTGATACTGTTGGAATAGAAAAAGGTGATGAGTGCAGAGACTGAAAGTCACACACACACACACACACACACACACACACACACACACACACATGCACACAATCCCAAGTAGCTACATTATCAAATTCCCCACACTATGTGACAGTGTGGACACAGATACAGCAGCCCATATCAACACAGGGTAATAGGGGGAAAAAACTCCAAAAAATCCTTGAACAAAAATAGAAAGAAAAAAAGATGAAGAATTTCAAGGTAATAATTCACAAAGAAGCCTCCTCCTTTAGTGCTATAATTTGGTCCTATAAAAGACTATTCTTTGTATAAATCAACTATAAACAAATGATTTGCATATTGAGAAAAAACAGAATAAAAATTTGGTCTTTCAATGTTTAATTTTTGGTTTTGTAGTCTCTTATAATCAAACATTCTCTCTTTAAATAAGTATGCTTCAATAAGTCAAGTAACTTAAATGAATGGGGACTTTCATTCAAAGAAAATATATATATTCTCTTTTTGTTAAGATGAATTAATTTCTAAATTTTAAAGATCATAGAAGAATAATATAATACTCTTCAACTTTTAAAATTATGAGAAAAACATCAAAACTGAATTCCAGAAATGAGAATATGGAATACAATGCACTAAGGCTGTTCAGAGGAGTCATTTTTTAGAGTAACTGGGGCTTGAATTATTGGCTCTGCACAGGGGAGGAGAGAGCTGATTCCTAAGGCATGCCGCTTACAAAATCCACCTCTTGCAAATTCTGGTTTGAATTATGAATGTACACTTACATATGGGATGAAATAATGGTTTTATATTTATGATCATCTGAAAAGGGGCATTTTAAATGAAAATATACATAACTGTTCTTGACACACTGGACATCAAAGAAAGAAGGAAAGGCCTCTGTTAGGAGAAACAAATACACACATTTGAGGCAGTTTGGAAGCTAAGAGCCCCGAGAAAATGTTAGAAAAGAGCCTTTTCCTGTGCGCAAAGGGCTGTAATAATCCCCTTCCAGCTCACCCAGGAGTCCCACAAAAAAACACACCAAGCTAACAGCCATATCATATGTGTGAAGACCCATGCAGGTTCCATGCTTGCTGTTTCACTCTCTATGAGCCCATGTGCAGTTATCGTCAGACAGGCTTCCTCCAAAAACAGAAGGGAATGGTACAGAGACATACAGCCAGACAGTATGGAGAGAGGAGAGAGAGAGAGAGAGAGAGAGAGAGAGAGAGAGAGAGAGAGAGAGAGAGAGAGAAGAAGAAGAAGAGGGAGGGGGGGGGGGAGGGGGGGGG
>NW_026067962.1:9577815-9588254 GCF_014885135.2 Alexandromys fortis
CCAACACCCCGGCCGCTTGGCTAGCTCATGCCCGAAATAACAACACACAAACTGTATTCATTTAAAGAACTGCTTGGCCCATGAACTCTAGCCCTTACAGGCCAATTCTCGCACCTGGACTAGCCCATTTCTAATGATGTGTGTAAGCACCCCAAGGTGCGCTTACCGGGAAGATTCTAGCCTATGTCCATCCTGGTATCTCTGCTCCAGAGCAGAGCTGTCGAGTCTCCGGGAGCAAAGCAGAGTCTGACCTCACTTCCTCTTCTGCCCAGAATTCTATTCTGTTTCCTCCTCCCATCTATCTTTTAACCTATCAGGGCCAAGGAGTTCCTTTATTGCTTAACCAATGAAATCAACAGATTGATATATGACACTCCCACATCACACCCATCCTTCTGCTGCATCCAAGACATTTACCTTAACACCAAAGCTAGACATCAACTCATTGTAAAAGGACTGAAAAAGATATACCAAGCAAATGGGCCTAAGGAACAACCTGGTGTTATCTGACAAAACAGACTTCAAACCAAACAAATCAGAAGAGATAGGGAAGGACATTTAAATGCCCATCAAAGGAACAACAAGAAGACACTGCAAATCTAAAGATATATGTACCAAACACAAAGGCATCCATGTTCATAAAAGAAACACTACGACAGCATAAATCACATATTGACCCTCACACAGTGATAATGAAAGACTCCAATACCCCACTCTCACCAATAGACAAGTCATCCAGACCAAAAAAAAAAAAAAAAAAAAAAAAAAAAAACCAGCAGGAGCTGACTGCCATTATAAGCCAAATGGACCAAACATATTTACAGAGCTTTTCACACGAACCTAAAAGAATATACCTCCTTCTTTGTAAATCGTGGAACTTCACCCAAAACTGACCACATACTTGGTCACAAAGCAAGTCTCAATGGATACAAGAAAACTAAAATAATCCCTTGCATCCTCTCAGACCACCACAGGTAAAATCTGGACATCAATAACAGCAGAAAAACAGAAAGCTTACAAACTCAAAGAAACTAAACAATCCAGTTTTAAAAAAATGGGTCAAAAGAGAAATTAAAATCTTTCTAGAATTAAATGAAAATGAATGAACAACATACCAAAACTTATGGAACACAATAAAGGTGGTTCTGAGAGGCAAGCTCATAGCATGAAGCCCTATATTTAAAAAAGGGAGAGTCCTCATATAGGTAATTTAATAGCACACCTGAAAAGGCTACAAAAAAAAATCATCACAGTCAAAAGTAGCATATTGCAAGAAAACATTAAATCTGGACTGAAATCAATAAAATAAAACAATAAAAACAAAAAGCAATACAAAGAATACATGGAGAAAAAAAACAAGTTGATTTTTTAGAAGATTCAATAAGATTGGCATATCCAGATCAACTAAAAAGCAGAGTGAGAATATCCAAATTAACAAAATCAGAAATAAAATGGGGATAGGTGGTGGTGGTGTACACCTTTAATCTCAGCACTTGGGAGGCAGAGGCAGATGGATCTCTATGAGTTTGAGGCAAGCCTGGTTTACAAAGTGAGATCCGGGACAGCCAAAGATACACAAAGAAACCCTATCTCAAAAAAAAAAAAAAAAAAAAAAAACCAAAAAACAAAAGAAAATATTTTAAATACTTGTACTTTACAAAATTGGAATTTTTTAAAAAAAATGGATAATTTTCTTGATACATACCACTTACCAAAGTTATATCAAGTTGAGATAAGTAACTTAAGTAGACTTATACACGCTCATGAAATAGTCATTAAGTCTTCCAACCAAAAACCCAGAGCAAGATGGTTTAGCACCGCATTCTACCAAAATGTCAAAGAAGAGTCAATGCCAAGAATGTGCTGCCAAAAGAGAAATATAATCACCAATCCAGCCACAAACCTTTGAGTCAACAGCAGTGTCCTACTTGCAGATATGCTAGTGCAATAGTGGCACAAAGCGTGTGGGAGTAACCAACCAATATCTGCCTTGACTTAAGGTCATTCCAGGAGATGAGCCCATACCCAACACTGCAGGGTAACTACAAACCTGAGATTAGATAGCCCAGGCACCTAGGAAAAACTAAATGCTACTGTTCTAAACAAATAAGCAAAAGCAACAACAATAACAAACACAGAAATAAACTAACGCTATGCTCGTAGATCAGTGCCTTGCTCTCATCTCCTCACTATCAGAAAAGCCTTCCCCTGCAGCAGATGGAAACAATTACAGAGACCACAGCCAGACGCTGTGCAGAGAGTGTGAGAGACCTTGGAACACTCAGACCTAACTGGAATGTCTACATTAAATCCCACCCCTCAAGGCTCAGGGAACTCAGCAGGAGACAAGGCAGGCAGATTGTAAGAGTCAGAGGGGATGGAGGACACAAGAAAACAAGGCCCTCTACATCAGCATGAGCAAAGCTCATACGAAGTCACAGAGACTGAAGCAGCGTGCACAGAGCCTGCCTGGGTCTACACATATATTATGTATGCTATGACTTCAGCATTTTTATGGGATTCTTGAGTGAGCGAATGAGTGGGTTTCTTATTGTGCCTTCTCTTGGGCTCTTTTCTTTCTTTTTTATTTATTTTGTACAATTCTGATGTGCTAGTTTTTGTTTTATCTCATTTTATTTTATTTTACTATTACCCCTTAGAAGACCATTTGTTTTCTAATGAGGGACAGAAAGGGAGTGTATCAGGATGGGAGGGGAGGGGGGAACTGGGAGGAGTAGAGGGAAGGGAACCCATAATCAGGATATATTATATGAGGGAAAAATCTATTCTCAATAAAAGGAAAAAATCCAAAAGAAAAATATTTTTAGCTTCAAAAGGTTAGCTTAAAGGTATAGTGATTGAACATAGGAACTGAAGTACGAAGAGGGATGAAGAAGACCATGTAGAGTGGGCACATCCCCAATAACACTGCAAAACAAATGTGAATGACTAGCATGTCTGGTCTGGGAAACAGGGTGATAAATTGAAGAAATAATAGCCAAACTTCTTTCAATTTTGGTTTTCCTTTTAGAAACAGAATGCAGACATGCTGCCCAGACTCACCCTAAGGTCATGATTCCCCTGCCCCAGTCCTTTCCATATAGGTATTATAAGTGTATGATGTCAAAATTAACTTCTTCCAAACATTCTGAACCCGAGCTAGATACCATAGGCACCTAAATTTTAACCAAATTATTAAATCAAACTACTAAACATCAAGAATAAAGAGAAAGATATTAAAAAGCAACCTTGGGAAAAAGATGTGTTCACAAAAAAAAAAAAAACAAAGCTAAAGGCAACAGCAGGTTTTTATGTGTATAGCTAGCACAAGATAGAAAATCACACAAGAAAGAAATAGTCAAACTGTGTTTAAAGAAACAACACTCCCAACACAGAACTCATTCCCTATAATAGTCTCCCTTGGATACTAAGGTTCAATAAGCAATTTTCAGACAGACTTAAAGAATCCGTCACCAGTGGGCTCATATGTTTTGCACGGTAAAAATATATTTACAAAAGCCCTTCAGGCAAAAGGAAAACGGCTTCAGATAACTCTGGGTTCTGCAAAGGGGTGGTGAATAAGGGAACTGGAGACTCTGTGAATACTGAGGGAGTTCCAGGCAGGACTACACAATAAGACCTGTCCTAGAAAAATAAGAGAAATTGATGTCAATGCACAGGTGCATGGTGGTATATTATTAAATCATAAAGAGGAGGGAAGTCCTGCATTTGGACAAAAATGAGTGGAACCAGAGGCCATCCGATTTACCTTAAAAATATCAGACAGAAAGACCAAAGTGTCAGGTGTTTTATCTCATACACTGAAACGAAATGATAAATTTTTAAAATGAGCTTTAAAAAGAGTGCTAGGGACTAGCAAGGGGCAGGAGTAGGCAAGGAGGATGACAGTGCCAAACATGAGAGAACAGAATCAAAAGATGGTAATAAGCACATGGACGCATCAGCAAAACCATTGGTCTGTACAATGAACATGTGTTAGCATTTCCTGAAAAAATATTTCATGTCTATGAAAATGCCCATTTGTGAGGAAAAGCCACCAAAAGGCTGCCTGTGGTTTATCATAATGCTCATGAGTGATCCTAGGGTTTAGGCAAAGACCTGAGTGAGGCAAGGCAGTGGAAGATTTGATGGCATCCTTCATCATCCTCCCTTCCTCTTCCTGCTCTGTGGCTGGGCTACAGCAAGAAGCAAAGGCACAGCTGAGACCTGGAGTCTGTGTTCATGTCTTCTGTCCCCTCAAACACTCGGGGAATCGTTTGTGTAGGGCGCCACCACTGGCGAAATGATTAAACAAGGACCTGGACAGAAGTACGGGAGTTCTTGTCTTCCGAGCTGGAGCCATATCTAGTCTGGAAACAGCTACTCCAGGTTCTGAGGAACACTCATGAAATGAAAGAGCACCCAGACCTTTCCCAAGTCCACAGCGTGCACAGGAAGTCTGCTGCAAGCTGTTATGCTCTTTCGAGTAGCTGGGCTATTTTCTTAGCTTTTATTATAAGTGAATCATTTTATATCATTGACCACTAGAATGGCCTGGCTAGCAGATCAAAGAGTACACGAAAACAAGTTTTTTATCTCAAAGAAAAATGTTTCTGAATTAGAAACTATGTTTCAGAAAAACAACCATCTATTATGTAGTACAAAAAAATAAATAAAATACTGCAATTACTAAAATGCAATTGTCTCTTGAAATTATGTCTCCCCACTCCGGAAAGGCTGCTGAGTGTATAAACAGTCACGTGGCCACAGCTTCCTTTAATCCTCAGACAGAGCCGACTGGCAGATGCGGTTATTCCCCTTTGACATAAAAAACAAGCTCTGAGGGCTGACTGGATGGAATCAAAGAACTGAAATCTCCAGACAGCAAATACAGCCATACCACTGTTCCCTCCGCTGTTTGTGCCTAATGAATTAAACCTGAACAATTGGCCCAGGTGAAAATTATATTTAAAAGGGTACTCTTCTTTCTTTAGAGGAGAAAGAATGACAAAATACTGCTTTGTTTGCTATTGATTTTAACGTCCGCTCTGAAGTCTATATTTCACTAGCAGATTGACTATTTCATTTTTCCTGACAAATTAACCTAATTGAGTTGCTTTGGTGTCATCTATTACACTCAATCAAAACACTGGGTAAGTATTCTTGCCTTCTGTGAAAAATAACAAGCCAGCGACCCACTGTTGCAAACACGTTTGTTTTACCCTGATAGGCTCCCGATCGGAAAGTAATGTGTTTCTTCAAATTATAATCACTTTTATCCTTAAAAGAATCATTCAACTCAGTTTTCTATACCATCCTTTCCTATTAATCAAATAGAATGTAGAAGAGCTAATACCCAGTCAGAGACGACAACAGAAACATCGTCCTATTACAGCACAGTCTAAGTGCTGGAAGGTGTCTGAGTGAGCAGAATGGTGGCGGCTGGGACCCCAGAAGTTTCCAGGAATACTAAAGATAACCACTCTGGTGGTCATTAGTGAGGCGAGGCAGTAAGGATCCCACTCCTTTGCATCCTTGCATTCTTTGCATCCTTGGAGCTACTGAAGTCCTGTCAGAAGCCCCTCCACTTCTCTAAGGACAAAAGGTACACTCCCGAGTAAGACTTCCCTGGGGGCAGTAAAGGGAAATACCGGTCCATTGGTGGAAAAGATGAGATGGGAGACACGCAAAACACAAAGTGGAGACAGCAGTTCCAGCTGCTGTAGTTGTCAAGATTGAAAAATGAAGGCAGCATGACCCAGAGCCGCACAGTGCAGAGGAGAAAGGGGAACCCAAGTGGGTTTTCTGCGAGAGTGCCGTTGTAACTGAATCCAAGACAGTACTACAGTACTCAGGAGCCCTGGGAGGAGAACGCTATATTCAAACCCACCTGAGAAGCCTAAGATTCATAACACTGAGCACAAAACCCTGCTTTGTTTTCCTCGTCTTTGTCTTTTCCTGCTTCATAAATGAAGAAGAAAATGCTCTGTTACCACCCACAATCCATACAGCAATGCTGTAAATTTCTTGTCACTAAAGAAGCCACAGAGTAAACAGTCAGGGTTTTAATTATTTTCGTTTAAATCTTCAGAGAATAAAAGGAAGAAAGTATCTGAGAATAAAAAGAGGGAAAAAAATCTCTGTCAAATAACAATAATCCTAGTGAGATTTTAGTACTGTGAATAAGCAAAAATTCACAAAATCTGAAACTGATTTTAAAAATTCTAATGTGCTTGTAAAAATCAATATAGAGATGTTAAAAATAAGTACTTCTAAAGATTAAAATTATTAGATGTTAAGAAGATTACTTTACTAGAAAGAACTGGATTATTTTAACAAGATATAGTGAAAACAGAGCAGAAAAATATAAAAAGTATTTTTACTTAAAACATCTTACAAAAAGGTCATAGATTGAGTAATAGTCAATCTGAGCATCACGACACCCCCTTAAAACCCCAGCAACGGAGAAACTGAGGAGTACGATGACATGACAAAGGTCACCCTGGACTATGTGAGACCATGTCAAAGAGAGAAGGGGAAAATAAGGAAAGAAAAGAGAAATGAGGGATGTAGAGAGTGGGGTGGGAGGGTTGATTGACCACAGATTGCTTAAATATTTAACCTTTACAATAACTCATAATTTTAAGAATTTAAAGAAATTTAAATTTAAAGAACTGTTGGGGATAGTAAAGCTGGGAGTGGGGAGATGGCTCAGGGGAAAATGTTTGCTGTGCAAGAATGGGAACCTGAGTTTGTGGTACCCACACAAGAAGCTAGGCATGGTGGCACATGGCTTCAACCCTGTTGCTAAGTGGGATCAGAAATAGCAAGAGGACCCAAGATTTCCCAGCCAAAATGACAACCAGTTTTAGCCAGAAACCTTGTCTCAAAAATTAAGGTGGAGTGCAAAGCAACAGAGGCAGGTAAATTGCTCTCTTGTCTCCATACACACACACAGGCACGTGCGCACACACCACGGACAAGCACATTAGCACACATGCATCATAAACACACACACACACACACCACGGACAAGCACATTAGCAGACACACATCATACACACATACACAGGCAGGCACATCAGCGTGCACACACACACAATAAAACAATTTCATTAAGGAGCACAAATAGTGTGATTTTTAAAGATAATCAAGAGGAAGGAATCATATTTTATTCTTCTATAAAGGAGATTGTGAAAATATAAAATAAAAACCCAAAACAAGCTGTTTTTTAAAATATATTAAAAATATTAAAAAATATTGAGAAGATGCTAAAGTATAATGAAAATGTAAATGCCTCCTATAAGACAGCATTGTCAGAACTGATGCAGATGAGTTCATACAAAAAGCCACCTATTAAACAAAACATTAAACTGACAAGGATGGAATCTTATGTCAGTGAGATGTAAATTCCACATAAAGACAATCAGTGCTGCTTTTATATACTCTCCAGAAACTTGCAAATGTAGAGTGCATGGCAGTGATTTAAGGAAAAATAAATCATTACCAAATACTATATTTAACAATTGTATAAGAATACTTCAGTGTTTAAATATCATGAACATAATGTATCACAGTAACTGGTTAGACAGAAAAGAATGTGCCCAAGAAGTGAGTAAGAACTGCTAAGTTTCAGAGTGGTGATGGCACACACCTTTAATCACAGCAATTTGGAGGCCGGGGCAGGTGAATCTCTGATTTTGAGGCCAGCCTGGTCTACAGAGTGTGTTCCAGGGCAGTCAAGGCTATACAGAAAAACCCTGTCTAAAAAAAAAAAAACAAACAAACAAAGAAGTGCTAAGTTCCAACAAGCACATGTTAAACTCCTAACCAGCATGCCCATTCCCTCTACAGCAAGGAACTTCTGCCTTTTCATGGGTGACTCAAAGGCACTCATTAGCCAGCATACGTTAACAAGATTGCCTGGACTCCCTGGTCTACAAAAGTTAAAGGGAGGGAAACATATAGGTGAGCAATCATGTCATCATAGGGGAGAGAATACACAACATAGACAGTTATGCTAGGTGAGACGATTACAACACAGCCAGTGGAACATGAAACTTCAAGACAGGTGAGCGAGTTCAACAAATCCACAGTCGTGGTGTTGAGGAGCCATTTTGAATTATATGGAGAAATATACGTAATCTCGTTGATAGGCAAAACATCTAAATGAGATGGAATTATTATTTCCCAATAATTCAAATTAAAATTCAAGTACATTGCCTTGTAGAATTATTAAGTTGATCTTTAAACCTACAGAGAAGTAGAGGATTATAAATATATAAGATCAAGTTGCTCATGAGAACTGAAGGAGAGGATTGGCTCTGACGCAAAGACTTGTGGGAGAGCCCCAACCATTAAAGCCGCAGTAAGACACAGGCAAAACACAGAACTCAGAAGACAATGGGTGTGTATGGTATATGACAAGCATAGCTGTACACGCCTTTTGCAAAAGAATCACATACCAAGGGTGCAAGATAAATCGTACTGTATATGGGAAGATGATAAAAATCACTACACACTAAAATAAAATACTCAGACAGGTTAAAACCCTAAGAATGAGATCAAAACTGTGCTGGTCTGTTAAAGACACGTCACAAATATATTTAAGTAAGAAAAATAAAAATATCTTTCAAACAAGATACAAGTGTTCAAAACACTGAAAAAATAGGGAGTTGAATATACTAAACTTAAAAACAAAAACATGCAAACAAATCCTAAGGAAAATGAACAGCAAAAATAAACTTTGGAGAAATATGGGGTGAGAATTTTAATTCAACTTAAGACTTAAAATTGGGATCAAAAGTGTCCCAAAAGAGTAGAAAACTTAACACAATATTTGAATCAGAAATCACTGAGGAATAGCCAGTCAGCCTCTTGAAATATCATAGCCCTGAGAGAAAAGCAGGATGAAAATCAAAATATGTCACCAAGTGGCAACAAAAAAAACAAGGCCCTAAAATAAATTAGCATCAAAACTAAGAATAACAGGAATCCCCTTACACATTACTGCGCAGATTACACAACCTCCACGCAGAGAGATCGCACCCCAGGCAGAAGCTGCACGTGAGCATCCGCTTCCTGAACTCAGCGCTTCTCCCAGGCCTGTCTCCCTAAATGCCTCACTTACGTTCCCAAGGAAACCTGAGCTAAAATACACACATAACATTGGTTGGCATTTGGAGATCATATAATTTCCCTGTCCTTTTTCTCCCTCCAAACCCTCCCACATACTCCTCCTTCCCCTTTTTCAAATTCGTAGCCTCTTTGTACATTAATGGTTGTTATATGTACATATGTATACACATACATATTTCTAAATATAACCTACTCAGTCTGTGTAATGTTACTCATATGTATGTTACTAGAGCTGGCCATTTGGTTTTGGATAGCCAACTGACAAGCTTTTCCCTGGAGAAGGCTACTTCTCCCATTCTCAGCTGAGCTGTCCCTCACCGCCCATAGTTGTTTGTAGGACTGAGGCTTATGGGCTTTCTCCAGTCCACTTTAGCAAGTCTACTGGCATCCTCCTTGTTTAGGCAGCCATGTGAAAATACTATAACAAGGTAGATGGTTTACTGATACACTAGTATCTAAAATAAGTATAGATCACTGTGTATGAATGAAGCAATACCCTCAGATTTCAGAGTAGTATTCATTTCCGAAGACAAGAAAGCAAAGGATAGTAACATAAGAAAGGGTGTGTGTGTGAGAGAGTGTGTGTGTGTGTGTTCAAATAATATGAGAGGAATGAATCTGTGAAAGCTGAAATTCCAAACAAGCTCACGCCTTATTTGAGCTTTACAAGTGCGTAGGTCCCTCATCCCTAGCGTCCATACTTTGTCCAGGGGAAGCATCCGTGCATTCTCCACCCTGACACATTTCATGTGACTGCAACTTCCCATGAGACACTGCTCATTCTGACATCGAAGCCCAGAAAGGGCTGAGAAATGTCTATCTTGTCCGCTCAGATACGAGGGTGACTCTGTCCTGAGAAGGCAGGCACACCACACTTCAACATTCACCTCCAAAGAAATTTTCTCCCCTGGATTTCCCCAAAAAATTAAAAGAAACTTTTTGTACAATGCATGTTTGTGCATGTTTGGTGGATCCTCCTCTTCAAATGGGCTGTGAGGTGTCTTGCATGGAGACACTAATAGCACATGTTAGCAGGGACCCTGGTACACGATAGTGCAGCATGTTCTTTGGAACATCAGCTGAATCTGCTCTAAGCCTAATAACCACATTCACATGGATTCTGAGAGCACACACACTTATGTGCACATATTTTTGCGGCATTAATTAACAGATGTTAACAATATTCATCCATGAGAAGTAGGTCATGGTAGCTCCTTCTCCTTTTCCATGTCTACATTTTCTATTTTCCCTTGCAATATTCTTGTCTTAAATTTTTAATTTTTAAATTTAAATTTTTAAAA
>NW_026067962.1:9589810-9594913 GCF_014885135.2 Alexandromys fortis
AACAAATCCACAGTCGTGGTGTTGAGGAGCCATTTTGAATTATATGGAGAAATATACGTAATCTCGTTGATAGGCAAAACATCTAAATGAGATGGAATTATTATTTCCCAATAATTCAAATTAAAATTCAAGTACATTGCCTTGTAGAATTATTAAGTTGATCTTTAAACCTACAGAGAAGTAGAGGATTATAAATATATAAGATCAAGTTGCTCATGAGAACTGAAGGAGAGGATTGGCTCTGACGCAAAGACTTGTGGGAGAGCCCCAACCATTAAAGCCGCAGTAAGACACAGGCAAAACACAGAACTCAGAAGACACTGGGTGTGTATGGTATATGACAAGCATAGCTGTACACGCCTTTTGCAAAAGAATCACATACCAAGGGTGCAAGATAAATCGTACTGTATATGGGTCTCAACCCTAGACAAAGAACTGCAGCAACTAGACAATGCTGAGCGTGGGAGAAATGATCTTCCCTGAGGAAGAGCTCCCAGTTAGTATGCAATACAAAGAGGCATGCATACAAGTAACAAGATACAGACAATATTTAATGACATAATGGGGAAATATGTAGAAAATCTATCTGGATTCCAAGAAGAGTATAAATTTATTTCCCTTCTAATTTTTGTTAAATGGTTTGGGCTTGTAGTCATGTAACGAAGTCTTTCTTAAATCTGTTTAGTGGTAATATATTTTAAAGTACATTTTTATGTACGTAGAAGAATGGTGTCCTAAGTCCTAATGGAGTTCAGATGGAATGTATCTAAATTGTAGTTCTAAACTGACAAGTGACTGCAAAGTTATTTTATGCACCTATGTACTTGTCCCTTAATTTTCAAAATACATGCCTAGTGCCCAAGATCAGGGCAGTGCACAGTATGAAAACACAGTCTCTTTTTTTTTTTTTTTTTTTGAGAAACTCGTTCTTTGTAGGAAAGAGATATCATAGATAGAATTTCATCGTCTTCTTCTTCCCAGGTCAGATGGAACCTTGCACACACAGACATGTTTTAACAGTGGGAGATGATATCACAGTGTTCTTGAGTTATGATGAATAGTTGGTTAGAAGAAGAAAAGTGATGAAGGTCCTGTTAACAAAGATTCTGTGTTTTATTTATTTTTTAATAGGTAATATATAATTCTGGCTTTGTTATTATTTTGTAGCTAATGTTGGTCAACCTCTATATTTTCATCACTATATATATAAAACCTTGCTTCCATTTATTATGGGAGATGAATTTCGTTGCCCACAAATTCATATACTGAAGCTCTAAATCACAGCACCTTGGGATGTGACTCTACTTGGAAAAGGAGTCTTCCAAGGATGACAACAGTAAAATGAGGTCACGCGCATGAGCCTACAATCATCTTGTCTTAAGTTCTTATCCAAAAGGAAGTTTTAACACAAAGACATAACACATACAAAAACAAACTTAGGTAAAGGACGCAACAAGAAGACAGATGTCTTGCCTGCTAGTTTGATTTTGGACCTTGTGTATCAGAACCATGAGAAAAAGGCTTTCTGCTGTTACCAATGCAGGATGTCCTATTTCGTTGCAGCATTCCTAGAATGCTGGTAAGATACGCGCTCATTGAAAATCAGAATGGATAATTTCTGTGAAATAGATTTGAAATTAGCATCAAAAGACTCTCGAAGGTTCTAGATCTCAAGCTGAGCCACAGCCAGCATGGTGGCCAGCAGTGTCTTAGGACTGCAGTCATTACCCACATGGCATTCTTGCTGCACTTTTGATGTTTATTTCCCAGCATGCACAATGTGCCTGATGAGCTGAGTTTTTAAGGGAAAATGGAGTCTTTTTCAGTTACCTAGTTATTCTCTGTGTTTTTAATGTAAGAATTTAACTTTCAGGTTTGTTGGCTGTATAACACTAATACACACAGGATAACAAATGTTTTTTTAATAGATGGAATTTGGAATTATGAAAATCACTTATGTACAGTAACTAACAAATATGATGAAAGTCTGTAAATTGTTTACTATTCTGTCACTGTGATAAAGCACCAGGACCAAGGCAGCCTACAGAAGGAAGCAATTGTCTGAGCTTACAGTTCTTGATGGTGGAGCAGAGACAAAGATCTCACACCTTGACCCACAAGAAGGAAACAGAGAACAAAGTTGGAATGACATTTGGTTTTGGACATCAAGTACCCAGGAAGGCCACACCTCCTAACCCTAACCTAAAGGGCTCTGTAAATGGGGGCCAAGTATTCAAACATCTGGAGCCTAAGGCTGATGTTCTCATTTAAACCACCATAGAATGTGAAATCAAATCTGCCTTTGAGAATAAGAAATTAACTTTTCTTCTAGTTCTATTTAAAAATATCAGGAGTTTCTTAAAACAAACCCAACATCCATTTAGGTGTTTACAAGTATTTCTAAATAGAAATTATTCTAACACATTGATTGAAAGTCCAATATTTTTTATCATGAATGTCACCCCCAGGATGACAGGAAGAGAAGAGAAACGACTCCCAATTCACTGCAGCAAAGCTTGCTTTGGATTAGACTGCTGAGCTTCCATACGAATATCTTTCACAATCCACCCTTGCTGTATTATACTAATACTAGAAGTAAGAAATAATGTTCTTGGCGGATGATATCAGCCATTATTTGGCAGTTGTTATTCAAAAGAACAAAGATGGTTTTGTAAATGTCTTAGTAAATCATTCAGAGAAGGAATCCAACTTTGTGTCATTTTACATTTTGCTCAAGTAATTATATTTAATTATTATGTTTTGCCTGTCAGAAAGTTGAAACGCAGAACTATAATATTAACAAGAACATTATATAAAGCAGTCTGTGCATGTCAATCACACTGCTCCTTGATTGTTATATTAACTATTGCTCTCTTAAGCAAAACCAACCTACAAGTATTCAGAAAACACCATTCCCCCGAGACCACCCAACACAGTTCCTTGACATATTTACGTTTCCTTTGATGAGCTGCCTATGAGAAGACAACAGTGCGTAATGACAATAAACTATTGTCAGTTCACTAGATCAGCATCCATCAGATGAACTAATTAAGTCTGCATGCTCATTTTGTGTAATAGAAATACAAGTACTGCCATACAGCACTGTCGCGGGAACAACATCGTCTACTCGGGAAATGAAAGTCTTGCCTTTGGCTTGGCATTTTCTGAAGCAGCAGGAGACCATTATCTTGTGACAACATTTTATTTCATTGACATCTCAAATATATTCTTAATACCCTTTATATTTATGTGCAGCTTAGAGTGAGAGGATTAGAATAGGTGTTATTATGGCAGACAGGCCCTCATTATCCCATTCGGGATAGCATTAGCATGTGCTGCGGCTCAGCCCTAAGCATCTCGTGGTTCACACTGCACCTTTCACTTTTGCGCAGACACAGCGAAACTGTCTCAACCACGACCTTTCTCTGTGTTAATCATCCCCATTCACCCCCTTTCACTACACTCTGCTTCCGACTTTACCTTATACACTGTGAAAATCAATCGGCTCACCAAAGTGTCAGTCAATTATTCCTCGGTTTTCTAATGTTAAGCCAAAATAATAATCATGAAATAGATTATTTCCCATTCATTTTGAAGTCACTATCCTCGTGGATCCAAATGCTGAAGTTTGTAGATGTCTGTAAAATAACTGTCTTTATAATTCAAACTAGAAGAAACATAACTTCACCGGAAATTTCAGTTTTCTAATGTTAAGCCAAAATAATAATCATGAAATAGATTATTTCCCATTCATTTTGAAATCACTATCCTCGTGGATCCAAATGCTGAAGTTTGTAGATGTCTGTAAAATAACTGTCTTTATAATTCAAACTAGAAGAAACATAACTTCACCGGAAATTTCAGTTTTCTAATGTTAAGCCAAAATAATAATCATGAAATAGATTATTTCCCATTCATTTTGAAATCACTATCCTCGTGGATCCAAATGCTGAAGTTTGTAGATGTCTGTAAAATAACTGTCTTTATAATTCAAACTAGAAGAAACATAACTTCACCGGAAATTTCAGTTTTCTAATGTTAAGCCAAAATAATAATCATGAAATAGATTATTTCCCATTCATTTTGAAATCACTATCCTCGTGGATCCAAATGCTGAAGTTTGTAGATGTCTGTAAAATAACTGTCTTTATAATTCAAACTAGAAGAAACATAACTTCACCGGAAATTTCAGCAACTCAGGCAATTTGGGGGTGGGTTTGGATTATCTAGAAAAGAACTCCAAATCTCCACCACATTCTCCATGTGTGTACGGAGAAACAGACACTGGGAACTATTCAGCGTAAGATTCGGGGTGCTAAACTTGAAACGGATGGTGAAATAAAGAAACTATGAAAATTCTTCTGCAATCATAGATGTTGAAAGTCTGTATATGAGGCAAAAGGAAGAGGCACGATTTTCAAGATGTTTTCATAGTGAAGTAATGTTTTGAGTTTCCAGAGTTTTTAATGTATTAAATTTTCCTTGTTTGTGCTAGACCAGGGATATGACTGCCTTTGCACTGGCTAATAAAATGGAAAGCACTATTTGGTCTATTCATTGTTACAAAAGAAGTGTGTTGAGTAAGAGAAGATGGAGATAATGAGGACTAGGGGAAGGGAATCTCTCCTGGTGGATTAAGGGTAAATCAGCCCAAAGAATCAAAAAATAGAAAATAGAAAAAAAGAAAGCATATTTAACAAATAATGCTGGCACAACTGGATATCAACATGTAGAAGAATGAAAATAGATCCATATCTATCACCATGCACAAAACTCAAATCCAAATGGATCAAAGACTCCAAGATAAAGCCAACCACACTGAACCTCATAGAAGAGAAAGTGAGAAGTACACTAGAACACATTGGCACAGGAGACCACTTCCTAAATATAACCCCAGCAGCACAGACACTGAGAGAAACAATTAATAAATGGGACCTCCTGAAACTGAGAAGCTTCTGTAGAGCAAAGGATGCAGACAACAAGACAAAACGACAGCCTACAGAATGGGAAAAGATCTTCCCCAACTCTGATCTCCAAAATATACAAAGAACTCAAAAAATTGGTCATCAAAAGAACAAATAACCTAATTTAAAAAAAAAAAAA
>NW_026067962.1:9595336-9651474 GCF_014885135.2 Alexandromys fortis
CCACTGATGATAACTTATGCTGGAGAGGTTGTGGGGTAAAGGGAATACTCCTGCACTGCTGGTGAGAGTACAAGCTGGTACAGCCCCTTTGGATATCAGTATGGCGATTTCTCAGAAAATTAGGAAACAGTCTTCCTCAAGACCTAGCAATACTACTTTTGCGTATATTTCCAAAGCATGCTCAATCCTGTCACAAGAACATGTTCTCAACTGTGTTCATAGCAGCATTGTTTGTCATAGCCAGAACCTGGAAACAACCTACATGACCCTCAACTGAAGAATAGATAAGGAAAATGTGGTACATTTACACAATGGAGTTCTACAGAGCAGAAAAAAAAATGACATCTTGAAATTTGCGGGCAAATGGGTGGAACTAGAAAACATCATATTGAGTGAGGTAATATATGTACTCACTCATAAGTGGTTTTTAAACATAAAGCAAAGAAAAGCACCCTACAAATCGCAATCCGTGAGAACATAGACAACGATGAGGACCCTAAGAGAGATATATGTGGATCTAATTTATATGGGAAGTAGAAAAAGACAAGATTTCCTAAGTAAATTGGGAGCATGGGGACCATGGGAGAGGATTGAAGGAGAGCAGAAAAAAATGTATAGCTCAATAAAATAAACAAAAGTAGATTAAAAATATATCATATGTAAATGTTTTTCAGATGCAGAAAGAGGGGAAAAAGGCAACTGAGATCATGATAGCTGGTAAAACTGGTATAAATAAAGGATGCCTTCCTGAAAAAAAAAAGTATAAGTCATCCCTAGAAATATATACATGATTGACACTAAATGGAGTCAGCAGGTTGTTTTTATATGTTTATACTTATATAAAATGTAGTAATGACAATAATTAAAGCAAAAGAGCCCGTGAATTTGAGGAGTGGATGGAGGAGGTGTGGGAGGAGTTTGGGAGAGTTTGGGAATAAGGAGTAATGCAAATAAAGTATTCATATGTTGTAGAATATTATTTTAAGGTGTGTTACTTTTGTTTATGCTCTGAAACATTTGTTTAATGATACAAAGATGTGTTTCATTGTCGAAGACCAGCTTTGACAAAACTCGTCCCATCCAGGGTAGGAGTGTGAGAACGGAACAGAGATATAAGAGAAATAAGAGACAGAAACACAAAACAGCATCAAGAGGGACATTCAATGACTACAGAATCCACCTAGTTTCTTTTCCACACACTTCTATACTTCACTCCAAAAGAAGAGGGGGGGGAACAACAGCCTTTATTAACATGCTATAAGGCATAGAATTGAATTCTCCAACCTTTGGTCCAGGTGGAGCTGATCTACCTCAATACCCAAAATACTAATATGCCACACCCTAGGTCAGTATTGCTCATTTGTAGCCACACCTGTTAACAACTTTGAGAGAGCAAAATAAGCTCACACTCTCTGACCTCCAGTCAAGATGGAGCAGGCTCACAACTGTGGGTCCCCACATTTCATTAAATAAAATTCACCTGCAGTCAGGAGGCTGAATCAGTGACTAGCTGACAGAAAGTGGTAGGGAGGAAGCAAGTGGAGAAGGGTTTTAAAGGAGGAGAAAAGAAGGAAGAAACAGAGTGGTAGGGGCCAGCCAGCCATGTAGCCTGCCATGGAATAACAGCGAAAGTAAGTTATACAAAAGTAAGAAAAGGAAAAGACCTGAGGCAAAAGGTGGACGGGATAATTTAAGTTGAGAGAGAGAGAGAGAGAGAGAGAGAGAGAGAGAGAGAGACGCTAAGGCCAGGAACTCGTAATTAATCACAAACCTCCATGTGTGAGCTATTTGGGAGCTAGTGGTGGGCCCCCCAAAAAGCCAAATGAGCAAAAATATCTCACAGCAATATATAAAAAACATTATCTCACTTTGACATTCAGAGCACTGGGCAGAAATCACATCACGTCAACACCCGCCGCGGGCCTTCGCGATGCTTTGTTTTAATTAAACAGTCGGATTCCCCTGGTCCGCACCAGTTGGGAGGCAGAGGCAGGCGGATCTCTGTGAGTTTGAGACCAGCCTGGTCTACAAGAGCTAGTTCCAGGACAGGCTCCAAAAAAACCACAGAGAAACCCTGTCTCAAAAAAAAATTATCTCATTAAACTATCCCACTGTTTGAAAAACATGAATAAAGAAGCAAAGATATAACATTGGTTAGAACATATAACAGTTAAACTGTCGTTGTGTCTATAGGTAGATCAACATGTTCCTGGTAGACTTAGAAATTCCTGAGAAAGTAGGGAATTTATTCCAACACTGCATAGCCAGTCCCTGTGGTTTTATGACAATTATTTTTTCCTGAAATATTCAAATAGAAATCATGAACCATGTCTTTCAGACATCAAATACTAATTGGCTAGTTTTTGCCTTGTTGCTGTTAAAATATGATGCAATTTGTACACAGGTAAAGAAAACTCTTAAATCTTTTTAATCTTAGTTTTCTGTTTATAAGTACAGTTGAGATATAGCATGAATATATAGATTTTAGGGCACAAGTGTACAATTTGAATTATCACCAAGTCAATGGATTTTGTTAAATAAAACTTGGGTCAAGAAATAAAAACAAATTACCCAGATAACCCAATGCCCTTCATGCTCCAATTTCAGTCATTAGCCGTACTCTGAATATGACCTCTATTCAGCCCTAAAACTCTGTAGCCTGTTTGTGATTTTTCAACCTGATGAAAATGGCATCATAAAGCGCATACTTTATATCTTGGTTCTTGAGGTCATTATTAATTACATGGAAAAACAGTCTGTCTGTTCTTCTTTTATAATAGTTAATTAGCACACCATAACCCATGTATCCTATTGTCAATGCACACTTTGAATTCTTAAAGTTATCTACTTGATAATCTTGTTTTTACTTTTTTGTAGCAGTTGTTAACTAAATGTATTGTTTTCCAAGTAGAGTTGTGCTAATGTTTAGTAAGGCACTCTTGAATGCAAAGGACGGCTAGAAAAATTCAGTTATGTTCCCAAGTCCAGGAAGCCCATGGTAGTAGGCTTTCTTAAAGAATTCACTTGAGTTCACATTCACATCTACAAGGTATATATTTACAACTATCAAAATTCAATATAAATTTTAATGTAGTACTTTTTCTGTAGAGAAAAATATATATAATATTTTAAGTTATCCCCATCAATCAGATTATTTAATAATATTTACATTAATTGCCTTTCATATGTAACTTCTTTGCTTTGGCTATTTCTTTCTGCTTTATCTCCTTCAAAATTCAATGATATTTAAATCTTATTTCATATCTTATAGAAGAAGACAGGAGTTCATGTTGAGTGGTCTCAGTGTCCCTTAGGAATTGCACAGAAGAAAAATCAACCTTCTGTTTTCTCTATGCAACAAATGATTTCCAGAAGCCAAGACTTGCCACTGAAGATTCTATTTCATGTCTTGCTGAACTAGTCTGAGTGTGTTGGTTTTGTAGCTGTCATTTGATATGCAAATGCAAGTCTTTAAGAAGCCAAGATACTCAGAAACAGAATTTAAAGTGTTCTCCAAAGAAGCTGAAGACAATTAATAAAGAAAATGATGACAATTAGTGAGTCAAATTACTAGCCTCATCTACTTTTTTCATTTTACATTTGGTTGTTTTTAGGATAAAGTGTGGAAAAATTGCTCCATCCCACAGGGCCCATCACAACTTTCTTGTGACCAAGTTTTCTTACTAACTTCTTTGAAATTGATGGGGAACTGTTGCTGGCCTGGCTCTGGAGAGTATGGTGTGAAACAGAAAAATGGTAAATGTTGGCAGAGGCTGTTTGTTCATTCCCAGCTGCTCAGACCCAAAATAATCACACAGAAACTCTATTATTTGCAATACTGTTTGGCCAATAGCTTAAGCATATTACTAACTAGCTCTTACATCCTAAACTAACCCATCTCCATTAATCTGTGCATCACCACAAGGTCATGGCCTACAGGCAAAGTTTAGGAGAATTCCAGCAGAGGCATCTGTCTCCTGTGGCAACTACATGACTTCTCCCTGACTCTGCCTATTCTCTGGCTATATCTCGGTTTGGATTTTCTGCCTGGCTTTACTCTGTTAAGCCATTGGCCAAAAGCAGCTTTGTTCATTAACCAATAAAAGCAACACATATACAGAAGGACTTCCCACACCAGGTAAAGATGCACATACTATACAAAGCAATGGGCTTTATTAGAGCATTTCAATATCTGCCTCTCATGTATCTTAATTATACTCACTTTCATTGTCTTCTATTGTTCCCCTCCTTTTCCCTTGGGTCGCCTCTTCCAAAATATTCTCTATTATACTTTTTATATCATAAAAAAACAGAACTGTACATTCTGCTTTTGAGTGAGAAATATTGTATTTTTCTTTGAGTCTAATTTTGCTGAACACAATGATCTTCTGTTCTTTCGATTTCCTGCAAACTATGTGATATATTTGTGTGTGTGTGTGTGTGTCAGTGTCTTTGTGGGTGGCTATGCTGTGTGACCAGGTGTATGCGACTCTATGTGCCTATACATTTGTCTCTATGTGTGTGTAGGTGGTGATAATTTGTTTGTGCCTTAACAATAAAATCTTGAATGAAGATCAGAGTGCAGAGTTAAACCACTAGTTAACCAGAGGTCAAGCAGATGGATCTTGAGTTCAAGGCCACCCTGAGCTATGCGAGATTAAATCAGTCTAAAAGAGAAACACAGAGCCAAGTGGTGGTAGGTAGTTCAAACCTTTAATCCCAGCACTAGGGAGTTGGAGATGGGAAGTGATATGGCTGGGCAGAGAGAGGGCTATAAGGCAGGAGACAGGAGCTGAGGATTCAGTCTGAGAATTCTTAGAGATGGCATTCAATTTAAGAACCTATAGAGACAGAACACCCCATTTGGTCTGAGGATTTCATAGAGGTGAGAAGTAGTGACTGGCTGCTCTGCTTCTCTTATCTTTCAGCTTTTACCCCCAATATCTGACTCCAGGTTTTTATTATTGAGACCAATTAGAAATCACACTACATTTGTGTGTGTGTCTGTGTGGGTATCTATGTGTGTGTGACTCTGTGTGTGTCTGTGCGTGTCTGTATATGTGTATGGGTGTCTATGTGTGTGACTCTGTGTGTGTGGGTCTGTGTATGTGTGTGTGACTCTATGTGCTTGACCCTGTGTGTATCTGTGTGTATCTGTCTATGTCTGTGTATCTGTATGAGTATCTATGTGTGTGTAACTCTGTATATGTGACTCTATCTGTGTCTGTGTGTGTCTGTGTGGGTGTCTACATGTGTGTGAGACTGTGTGTGTCTATCTGTGTGTGTACACGTGGTGCTTTCTTTATCTATTCATCTGTTGATGGGCACTTAGGTGATGCCTATCCCGTAACTTGGCTGCAGTGAAGAGTATCACTGCGCACACAACAGAAATCACCTCCTTATCCATGCTTATTATGACCCTATCCACAGGAACCAAGGAGTTTCCATTCTATGCCATAATGATAGATAGGAAAAGCTGGGCAGTGATGGCACAAGCCTTTATTCCCAGCACTTGGGAGGCAGAGGTAGGCAGATCTCTGTGAGTTCAAGGTCAGCCTGATCTAGAAGAGCTAGTTCCAGGACAGGTAATGCTGTTACACAGAGAAACCCTGTCTTGGGGGGGAAAAAGGATAGGAAGAATGGGGGGAAAAAGTCAGAAGTTCAGCCAATAAAGTAACATCAAGATAAATACTTTGTAATTGTTTTGTGTAATAAAAAGCAATTCACTGATTTACAAGAGTAATACACTAAGAAGTATTTTTCCTCAAACCGAAGACAAGCCAGTATTTCTCATGTAAATGAAAAGATTGTTTTTGATCAAAATAATTACTTCATTACTTTATAGTTTGCTTAATACACTAAACTAAAAGATTGCTGTGTTGAATTTAACCTTATGTACCTAGTCAGCATGCATTTGTTATTTATTTATTTATTTATTTATTTATTTATTTATTTATGTATTTGTTAGCCATTATTTGCTGAAGACATCTTTAACATGTATATGATAACTGAATGAACACCAGTAATCATCTTGGAACACATAATTCCATGCAATAATATTATCTCCACCCTCGTGTTATTTCACGTGATGCTTTTTATGTCATGCTATTATCTCTTCCTGATAATTTTATTCATAATATTTCAAAGACAAATTCTGCAGTTATGTAGGTGGGTGATGAAATTACTTCTAAGACTATAATTTTATTTCAAAAGCTAAGTGTGGGGCTGGATAAATGGCTCAGTGATTAAGAGTGTTTGCTATTCTTTCAGGACTGGGTTCTGTTCCTAGCCCAAAACCTCATCTAACTTCATGTCAAGAGGACCTGACACCCTCTGGTGGCCACTATAGGCACACATGATGTATACATGGAGACAAAACACAAACATTAAAAAAAACTCAGTAAATCTTATATGAAAATATGACCAGAAGACAGAAACAGAGCTCAGAAAATCAGACGTTCATCACAGAACTATTCATGAAGCGATGAAAAATATAGATGGAAAACTTGTTTTAAGCTATATTTTACACTTGAATTAGAGACATTGACCAGTATGTTTTGATTGAACAAACTCCCTCTATTTAGCCAAACAACATCCTCCCCTATGCTTCAGAGGCTACAGAAACCCAATAAGAAAGCTAAAAGAAAGAGTAAAAAGTGAGAATATGAGGTCTTGGCACATGCTAACTGGTAATATTTCCCTGTCTATCCCTAAAATAAGAAGAAGCAAGGTAATTACATAGACCCAGAAATACTGATAGGTAAAAGAAACTTTTAAATGGAAAAATCAAGCATTTCAAATCAAGAGTCATTAACTGTTTAGCTAGAAAGACCCCTAAAACCACAACAAATTGCCATCACAGAAATTATAATTAGTAGAACAGAACACTGGAAGGTGACACCCCCATCTGCAGAAGAGGGGCAGGCATTTATAACCAAGTTCCCGGCAGAAATTGCCGCCACATAAGAAAATCTGTTGAAACATTTAAAATAGTCTTTTAATTAATGATGAGCCCAGATGATAGAAAGCAGAGGCAGCAAATGGATTTAGCACAGTTAAGAAGACTTTTATAATTAAAACCATAAATTTAAATGAACAAAAGTAAATTAAACAAGCACGCAGCTCTGTCATCTGAAAGGGAGTAACAGGCTAGGTGGAAGCCAGTGGCGGGGTGCATTTCAAGTCCTGAAGGCAAGAGGCATCAAACAAAAGTTCTATGTGCAGGAAAAAATGCTTTCCCTCAAGTATTGACTCTTTCCGTAGCCCACCGCCCACAAGGAATTTCTTATGATGGAAATATATGTCACGCAGAACATACAAGAATCTATACAAGAACACAGTGCACTGATAAAAGCAATATCATCAGCAAGTATCAAAGAAAGAGAAAGGGTATCTTTGCTTGTTTTAAGCCCTTTTGTCTTCTATATTTTAAATTACTTCAAGAAAGAATATGTTCTGAAGATCAAAATTTATGTATTCTTGAAATTAAGTTGACACCAATGTGAACCAAAATTTATACTTTAATCCCAGCACTTGGGAGGCAGAAGCAGGCAGATCTCTGTGAGTTCAAAGCCAGCCTGGTCTACAAGAGCTAGTTTCAGGACAGGCTCCAAAGAAACCCTGTCTTAGGGAAAAAAAGATTTAAATAGTAATTATCTTAATTACAGATTGCAGGGAAAATAAAAAAGAAATAGCAACAAAATAAAACTGAATTGAAATATTTCATTAGAAAAAAAGCTTGCACAAAAAGATACAGAAATGAAGAAAACAATAATAGAAAGTGTGACTTACATAGAATGTTGAATAATGCCTGATATCAGTAACTATATCAAGTATAAATGGAACAAATACTCCAATGTAAGGTAGAAATTGGAAGGATGAATTAAAACATAGCACACACATATGCTTTTAGTAAGAAACATACTTATCCTTCAAAGGCTCAGATGGGTTGAAAGTTAAAAGATTTAAGAAATTTATAATGCAAACAGTGCTAAGGGGCGGGTGGGACTGTTCATGATTACATGGAACAGACGTCTTTAATGGGGAACCTCCTTCAGCCAATGGCTGCCCAACCTGGACCAGCCTCTCCAAGGCCATTGGCTGAAGGAGGTTCCCCATAAGGCCTTAAAGACTAAGCTTATAACAGGATGATGGAGCTCTAATAACAACAAAAGATCAGCCTATCAGGAAGAGCCAATAATTATAAAGGTAAATGACTTAATAAAAGCCTTAAAATACATGAGTAGGAACTGCATGCCATGGAGGACCACTAGACAGTAAAACAACAGCAGAGTCTTCACGAAATCACTGTCCATAACGTGTGAAACACACAGTCCTAAGACATGGAGGAAACAGACAACTTGAACAATGCTGCAAGCTAAACAGTCAACAACGTCAACATCTCATCAACAGCCGAATAGACTTCTTCCACAAACGAAGCTGCTATGTCTACTATGATCAACCAAATGTTGAGCCACAAGCAGATCTCAGTGCACTTCCAATAGTTGAAATCAACTCGTTGCACAACAGGATGAGGTGAGAAATGACAAATGAAGTTTAATCATTTATACACATGAAAATAAACTATATTCCCAAATATTAATCTATTGGTCCAACAAAAATATAAGAAGAAGTTGGAAAATACTTTGAAATGAATTAATACTAAAACACAACGTATCAAGAAATCGAAAGAGAGAGATCCAAACCATTAATCTAACTTTCTACTATCTAAGAAACTAGGAAAAACAGACCTAACTCAAGCCAGACCTATAAAAAGATTATAGTGCGGATACACGAAACAGAGGGGCTAGAAAAGCACTTGAGAAGAAGAGAACCACACATTTTCCTTTGAGAGATCAACAGAAATGGTAGGCTTTAGTTAGCTTGATCAAAGAGAGCAGGAGACAGATGGGAGACAGAGGTACAGAAAGAGAACTTCAATTTCTAAAATCAGAGTGAAAGATGAGCTATTGTTACACGTGTCTCAGAAATCAGATGGTTTCTCTAAAGAAATACAGTTCATATGACAATAGAATAGGAAACCTTGGCTGGTTGATGAGTCAGCAGGTGAATCACTTGTGATACAGGCCTGGCAACCTTCATCCAAAAAAATAATCGATCTCCCACAAGGTCCAGCTACATCACTCTTGGGCATATGCTCCATGGGACTCTAAATCCTACTACAGAGATACTTGCCCATGATGTTCATTGCTGGTCTATTCATAATAACAAGAAATTGGAAACTGCCAACAGCTGATGACTAGATAAAATCCGATACATTTACACAGTGGGATATTATTCAGCCATTAAGAAAAAAAAATGAAATTCTAAAGTTTTCAGGCAAAGGGAGAGAGCTATAAACAATCATCAGTATCACTCAGCTACAAACTCTGCAACCTAAATAGGGATCTGCCTGCAAGATATACTGTTTCAATAGTAGCACAAATGTTATGGAGTAAATAATTAGTTTCTTATTTGATTTAAGTATTGCTCCATGAGACAGAAACCTTACCAGGCACTGCTAAGGTGGCCAAGAACCTGAGACAAAATAAACCATGGACCCTAGCAGAAATTCTGCTACCATGACAATAAAATGACCCCTGATGACATAGGGTCATACCCATTGTTCTACCCTCATCAGAGAAACTTATTCTTGCAGCAGATGGCAATCAATACAGAGACCCACAACTGGATGCTGTGAAGAGAATGGAGACTTTGGAATGGTTATTCGTAATTGGGATGTCTTCATCAAATCCCTCTACTCAAGGCTCAGGGATCTATGCAAAAGAGGAGGCAGAAAGATTGCAAGGGCCAGAGAAGGAGGAGGATTTCACAGAAACAGCATCTGCCAATAGAGACGATAGATGTAGGAACACAGAGACCGTGACAACATGCACAAGACCTGCACAGAGTCAAACCAGACAAAACCCCAGCACTGAGCAGAAGTGAACACCAAGTCCCACCCCTCACCAAGATGTTTTGGTAATCTGTAACTTCTAGGAAAGGGAAATTAGTGTTCCCCAATAGAGAGTCATAAGGACACTTCAGAGCCAGCTTTCATGCCCAGAAGTAGTTGGACAACACAAAACAGACTCCATGATGTTTGTTTCCTTTTGGTTTGGATTTGTTATTTGTTCATCTTATTGTTTTGTTTGTCTGGGTTTGTATTGATCTTCATGAGGGTCTGTTCTTCCTTTTATAAGAAAGAGAGGAAGAAGGAGAGAGAAAGAGACAGAACATGGGTGGATAGGGAGGTGGGAAGGATCTTGGAGGAATTGAGGGAGGGGAAAGAATATGATAAAAATAAATATATTGTATAAAAATGTTAAGTCTATACTTTAAAAAATAACTTCAAAATAAAACAGAAGAAGTATCCCCCCAAAAAAACCGATATGATGGGGGGAGGGAGCCTGTAATTCCCTCATGCTTCCACCACAGGTGGGAGGCAGAGACAAAGTATTGCTGAAAGCTCCTGGGCCAGCGGGCCAGGTGTATGCCATACAGAGAGACTATCTCAAGGTAGAAAGGCAAAGCCCAATACTTAAAAGTTGTTCTCTGTCAACTACATCATGCGAAGTCATGGGAACACAGAGATTCACATACACACACACACACACACACACACAAATCCCACATGATAAATTGACAAATGAAAAAACTGCCAATAAACCAAACATAATAGAAAAATATGTCACAAAAACAAATTGGAAACACAACTAGACTTATAAAAACTTAAGGTATTTAACTTGTAACCTGAAAAAAATGTATCAAACAAGACTCCTGTCCAAAAGTCAACATTGGTGAATTCTATTGCTATTTATAGACTTAAATGATGCTTCACACCCTCTCCACTGAAAGTCGATAACTTTCACCTCATTCTAGGAAAATAGGTAAATAACAAAAGAAACAAATTAATAGCCGCTGACAACAAAAAAACGCACAAATTGTAGAAAACTAAATCTAGTAATGTGAAAAAATTACCTCTGAAATTCGAGTAATTGTCAATATGATTAACAATATTTTTCTCCTACGGAGAAAAAGTTTATTTGAACATCTGGAAATGTGTTGATGTCCTACATGGTTATCATCCTAATAATGAACAAAACTACACAATCATCTCACCACACACACACACACACACACATATAATCTCATAAAAAATGATATGAAATGAGTCACACTTCATACCATATACAATGAAGAAGCACCACAATGCACTTCTCTACTTCTCCAGTCAGATAAAAGGTTGCAGTGTTGAGCCCGCAGATGACATCATGCTTGTGCCAGGGATATGAAGAGATACCCTTGTTGTCACACATGTTCAGTTTTGTACCGGATGTTCTAACATGGCCAGTGATGTAAGGAAAGTAACAACACTCAGGTTGGGAGGAGAAAACAAAATGATATAACCTTGGATGTTAAATGCTATGAATACGCAACACATACATGAACAAAAAAATAAATAAATAAATAAAGTCACTAACAAAAGAATTCACCAAAATAAATAAGGGCGTCATCCCAAACTCAACTCTTTTCCTACACACTAATAACCACCATTCTGAAAAGCTTGGAAAATAGTTTTCCATAGCAAATTAATAATTAATGAAAAACTATGATGAAGATAATGATAGGGAGAATTTCTATATACCTCTATGCTGTGGGAACTCCTTCAGCCAATAGCCTTTAAGATACCCTCTTGGGGGTGGTCTCTTCTACTATAAATGCATCCATAAAGCTTGCACACTCTCTCTCCAGCTGCTGGATTTGGTTCCTGTTCCCAGTTTGTGCAGAGGACTGTGATCTGTGAGTCTACCCCTAAATAAATAGCCTTTTATTATACTCAATTCTAAACTGGTATGAGATTATTTTATAGCGTCCATCTTCATCTCTATATATTGGAAGTTGAAAACTTCAAAACACAGGGCTAAAGGGATGATATCTTGGTGGTTAAGAGTACTGGCTGGGCAGAGGGCTGTTGTCTGGGACGGTGATCTGTAAGTTTTTCCCCATTAAATAAATAACCATTCTTCCTATTAGTCATAATTCCAAAAAAAAAAAAAAGAGTACTGGCTGCTCTTTCAGGGAACCCTGGTTCAATTCCCAGCAGCTACATGGTAGCTCACAACTGTCAGTAACTGCAGTCTCAGGATGCTCACCCCTGGCCTCCACAAGCACTGCACACATATGGTACACCAACAAACATGCAAAAAAAAAAAAACACTCATTCCATGTAAAGTAAAAATAAATACATTTTAAGGGAGATTTAGTGACAAATTATCCATATAATAACTCTACTATTATGAAAGAATAAGTCATAGTGAGAAACAGGAAAAGCAATGGGATGGTAGAAGGGGGCAGAGAGGGAGAAAAGACGGTTGTAAAGAGAAAGACTTAGGGAAGAAGCCAAAGAAAGGAAACTCCCGGGATATTTCAATATCCCCAGATGAAGTCTGATTAATATATTAGTTTGGAGTTCTTCACATTAATTTTCCCATGTTTGTTGCCTATATCACTCTAACCAGCTCTACACTCTTGATTTCCATTGTCTCCTGTAGAACCACATGGACTATTCTGTCCTGTAGTGAATCCTTCTCAGATCTCCGTCTACCGTCACCACAATGCCCACTTCCCTGCAAACCATCCTCTCTACTTTGGACTCAAGTCTCTTTGGAATGTGTGACTCAGTGTGGTCATTTGAATAAGAATGGCCCCATGGGCTTATTTGGTTGAATACTTGATTCCCAGTTGATAGAACTGTCTGAGAAAGATTAGAAGGCATGTCCTTGTTGAAGGAGCCATGTCACAGGAAGTAGACTTTAAGGTTTCAAAAACCCATGCCACTCTTTCTCTGGATAGCAGCTGTGTCTCAAGGTGCTAAATAAATGATAACCAAGTTATAATCAGTAGATCCAGAGACGTTAGGTATAGAGGAAGAGACTAAGGAAACACATAGATCCCTTAGAAGGAGAAAATAGAATAGATTTTATGGGTGGAGTGGGGTCAAGGTGAAACTGGAACAGGGACATCAGGTGGGTGTGGAGATGGGGTTGAGAAACTAAATCCAGAGAGTAAGAGTATTAAGGGGCATTTGAAGGATGGTATGGAAACCTAGTACACTGGAAGATTCCTAAAATACATTAAGACAATCCTAATAAAATCTCCAAATAATTAGCGAGATGGAGGCCCAAGTGGCCATCGTTTGTCACTAAATGAAGCTGCCAGTACCAAGGCTAGGTTTCATCCAATTGATGAAACAGGTTGGCCAAAGGAGTCCCATAGACCCCAAACAAACTAAACTGTTGTCAAGATAATAGGTTGCTCTCCACAAACTGACAGCAAGGCCCCATTGCTCTAGACAACACCCACACAACTCACTGAACATGGAGAAGTCAAGCTGGTACCTACACAGAACCTTCACCACAGGGTTCTACATATTCAGACTACCAAAGAATACCTGTAAATTTCAACCCAGCTACAAAACCTTTAATCTGCAATGCTGTCCTGCTTGCAAAATGGGCGATGGTAGAATAAAACTTGTGGAAGTAACCAGCCAATGTCTGATTTAAGGCCCACACCACAAGACAGAACCCATACCTGCTACTTCATGGGTGATTAAGAACTAGAGACCAGATAGCCCAGAGACCTAGGGGAAAACCAAATACTGTTTGTATTAATGGAAGAAGAGAGGAAGAGGAGAGAAGAGGAGAGGAGAGGAGAGGAGAGGAGAGGAGAGGAGAGGAGAGGAGAGGAGAGGAGAGGAGAGGAGAAGAGAAGAGAAGAGAAGAGAAGAGAAGAGAAGAGAAGAGAAGAGAAGAGAAGAGAAGAGAAGAGAAGAGAAGAGGTAGAATGACTCCCACAGATATTCTAGTATACTCATAGATCAGTGTCTTATCCAGTCATCATCAGAGAGGCTTCCTCTGGCAGCAGATGGGAACAGATGCAGAGACCCACAACCAGACATTATGTAGAGAAAAAGCCTAAATCGGAGGTCTCCATCAAAGCCCCTTACTCAGAGCTTAGGAAGTCCTGCAGAAGAGGAGGCAGAAAGATTATAAGCACCACAAGGGATGGAGGACATCAGGGTAACAAGGCCCTCTAAATCAACTAAGCAAGGCACATATTCTCACTCACAGAGACTGAAGTGGCAAGGACAGGACCTACATAGGTCTACACCAAGTCCTCGGCAGACATGTTATAGCTATTAGCTTAGTATTTTTATGGGACTCCTGACTATGAAAACAAGTGGGTCTCTGATTCTATTCCCTGTTCTTGGGATTCTTGCTTTTGTTGGGCTGCTGTGTCCAACTTTAATATGAAAGTTTTCGCTTCATTTTATTATTCTTTATTGTGTCATGTTTGGTTATTAATCTCTTAGAAGTCTGCTCTCTTCTAATGAGAGACAAAAAGGAAATCAGTCCAGAGGGGAGGGGAGGTGGGGAGGAATTATAACCCAGAGAGAAAAAAACTATAATCAGTATGTATTATATGAGAAAAGAATCTATTTTCAATAAAATTGAAAGCCTCATTGCGATGAATTACATATAGAAATTAAACCGGTAATATACACAAAGCCATCCCATTTTCATGGATTGGACCATTCAGTATTACTAAAATTTTAATAATTTTCGAATATATATAACATAGTACTTAAAACCCAATTAAATCTTCTTTGCCAAAATTAACTTAATTCTAATTTGTGGAAATGTAGCAGAACAAAATCATCAAAACAACCTCATAAAATGATTGAAAATCTGCAAGTGTTCATGATTCCCTTATTTCCAACTGGTGGTGTGAGAACAAACAAATGTAAATATTAATAGAGCTGACTTGGAAGTCCACAAAATTCATTCGTGATGCCTGTCCAGACATTTCAAAGCAGCAAACAGTTCTCAGAGTAAACAATGTGAGGCAACGTGTTAGTCACACACTGCAGAGTGAACTCTGACGTCTCCCAATCCATAGAAAGGAATTAGCTAAACTAGGCTGAAGGCTTTAGCATAAGAGACAAATAGGTAGAATAAACAGCTCGAAGGAAAACATACAACTCCGTCACTGTGAACTGAGTGCTGGTGGCCTAGCTAAGGCATCACATTCCAAAGCATCGGAAGCAGAAGGGGGAAACTGCACATCGTAAAATACAGTTCATGTAATATATTAGGATTAATGTTAAACTATACAAGAAGTAGAACTATATACAATGGGGGAAAGTATTTTTAAATTATAGATCTGACAAGAGGTGGATCTGCATGATAACCAACAAATAACAAGATTAAGAAGTGGGCAAATGATTTATTCAAAGGATCCTTAAACATTAAAGATAGAGACTGTCTAATTGTGGGCACAGGCTTCATTTTAGATTGATTCAATTATTTGAGAATTAGATGGGTAGTGATTACACACTTACTAATATGAGAAAGTATTGAATTTGACAAGCCTAAAAGGTTCATTTTCTAGACTACGAATTACATTTCAATTTAAGATAAAAACCCTCCATTAATCTGAATTAGATGGGTACAGTAACATGAGAAGAATAATTAGGGAAAAATTTTTAAAAGATAAACATTATTTGGGTTATATTTTCAAAGTAAATAAACTTGAAATATAAGAAATGTCAGCAATATTAGAAAAGAACAACGTAACAGATTAAAATTATAGTGAAAGATTACTGTGATTATGACCTAGAAATATATTTTAAAATGTTAACAAAACAGGCAAATTTTAAAGCCTCAAGGAGTACTCTGAAATATTATTTTAAATGCAATTAACTCAATACAATTTTAAAGTCAATATTCAGCAAACTTGCAGAGCATAGTCCAGAAGTCATGTGCTAAATCCACTAGGGGATAAATGACAGACTATGCCGGACACTGAGGCTGATATCATCACTAAAATGAAAGTTCGGTGCAGCAGCCAGGCAAGGGACGAACATGGCATGACCCGAGGACAAGGTCCAAGAGCTGAAAGATTATCAGGTACAAATTTCACTGAGAAAAATGCAAGGATTATCACTAAGGGGAGAGTTTTAAAAGTTGAACTGCGGATAAATGTACTTTGCTACTTTGGGAGATGTAGTATTATTTGGGAAAAAAGTTGAGACCATAATTCCTTACTTATAAATGAACTTAGGTGATAGCAGCGATGGGCCAGAAATAACCTGGATTTGGTGAGCAAGGGGGTATTAAGATAAATAAACCAAGATCCAGATGGGGTTAACTGGTGAAAATGGGGTTTGTATAGAAGAGGGAAAGTGTAACACTATCCTTTCTGCTTTTCTACATGCTGTAGAGTTTCCGAATAATAAAGGAACATTCCTAAGAGCAAAGCACTAATCAAAAAGCCGCAATAAAATAAGTAAGCTGATCTTTATATATCAGCTACAGTTGTGGTGAAATCAAGAATTAATGATAAGTTATGCCATGGCCATAAGGATGGAAACAGTACCATGAACAACTTATCCCCCAACCCTATGGATATGAAATGACATAACCGTTCTAGTTCTCTTTTTTTCCATTAATTAATTTTACTGGTACATACCGACCTAAAACTTGAATACATTTGTGCAGTGGCATGTGATTCTTCAATAACACATCAAATTGTGCAGTGATCAAGTTGGGTGCAACATTTTATCTCCCCAAATACTGACCATTTCATTTTGGTACACACACTAAATCCTTCCTTCTGTCACTTTAGAGGCTATAGCTTATCTGAGGCCTGGGTAACTGGAGTTCGCTTAGTACCTGTTAATCAATCCACCATACCTCTTCTGCCCTTGCTTTCTGAGAAAAATGCAAAGGTTACAATACTACAGTAACTATGATCCTAATTTCAAGTGGTATGAAGGCAACCGCTTTAGGTTGTGCATGGCACAGCAATTACACAGTCTATCTGTTATTGACTTTTTCATATAACACAGTTATCTTCAGTTCTCTTAATATTGCATACGGTAGGTGGCTGCACAGTATTCCTAGATAGATAGATAGATAGATAGATAGATAGATAGATAGATAGATAGATAGATAGATAGATGATAGATAGATAGATAGATAGATAGATAGATAGATAGATATACATAGATACCACGCTTTCTTATCTATTCATTAAAAATAAAAAATCTAGATAATTTCTATTTGTAGCTATTGTGGCCAATGCCATAACACACACATACGAGCATGCATGTGCCCACACGTGCACACACACACTAGGGCCTGTAGTTCTTTAGCATACTGGTTCCACTTCCCTTGGGTACATGTCCAGTACTTAGGACGTCAGGTCACATAGCAGTCATAACTGCTATTTTGAGCCTATTCATAGTATTTTGTATTTTGCCTTTGAAAACATTATACAACTCCAACAATGAGCAAATGTTCCCTTCTCACATCTTTGTCAGTACTTGTCGTCTTTTACCCTTCTGTTGTCATTTGTTTTCTATGGTTTCTGACTTTGTAGACTAGGATATTCTCAGCCTCGTGTGCCTCCTGCTTCAGCACCTAGAATGCTAGGTTTGGAGGCATGTGTCATGTCCTAGCTGCCTTTTCCCACTTGATCATATTATATCTTTCTCTCCTATGTTAACTGGATTATTTTTTAAATGTCAATGATATTTTTGAGGTTTTATATACTCTGCCAATCCTTGATAAAATCAGAACCCCCAGTGTTGACAGTGTCTCCTGTCCCATGGGTTTATTTGCTGGCAGGGGAGGACTTTGTTGTAGTCACATTTGCATATTTTTTTATTTCCTGTGCTTTGGGATGTCCTCCAGAAAATTTTGCCAAGCCAACATCAGAAAATATTTGTCCTGTTTTGATTTAGTCTACTGGCAGAAACACTAAATCAGTTGAAGGAAAGGACACTCTGAAGAGTCAAGACCAACGATGTACAAACAAGGAGACAGCAACTCCTCTGGTCTATACATACTGTATACATGTATGAAAATATCACAGGAGAATCTGTACACATATACAATCATTAAGTATTAACTGTTTAATTGTTCGTGGAATATGAATGGTAACGCTACTGGTTTAATTATTAAACACTAAACACATCATACCAAGTTGTCATATAGTACCCTATAAATTTGTACAGTTAAAATAATAATTGACTATGGGTACTGCAGGTACATGCTAGAGCCATTGTTCTCATCTGTGAGTGGCAACCCCTTTGGCAACCTCTATCTCTAAAAATATTTACATTACAATTCACAGCAGTAGCAAAATCGCATTTGTGAAGCAGCAATGAAACTAATGTTACAGTTGGGGTTACCACAACATGAGGCGCTGTATGGGTGCGTATGTTACAGGTTGCAGCATAGGAAGGTTGAGAACTGTAATGTTACATTTGGGGGTCACCACAACATGAGGCACTGTATGGGTGTATATGTTATGGGTTGCAGCATAGGAAGGTTGAGAACTGTAATGTTACAGTTGAGGGTCACCACAACATGAGGCGCTGTATGGGGGCATATGTTACGGGTTGCAGCATAGGAAGGCTGAGAACCGCTGGAGCAGAGGCTCAGGTAGGAGTGTGAAGGACACAGAGCTGCCTGGACCCAGTTGTTTGATGCCCACCTGGCCAATAATGTGAGACTTCCACCTCATAATAAGATAATTATTATTATCTTAGAAACTGGGCCTGCCTTTATCCTAACATTTCATAATCTCCTTCCATTTATTACATTTTGTTTCCAAACTTGGTTGCACATTGAGGTTTTTTTTTTTTTTAAACAATAACAGTGTCTAAATTCCACTTCCAGATTTAATTTGACTATGCCTTGACTTCAGGCTTTGTGAAAACCCTCTCAGGTGATTCTAATGTGCACCAAAGTACAATAGCCACAGATCTATTCTAAAATAATCGTGTTTCAGAGACCAGCCCTCGTAGTGAGCAGAACAAAAGGAAAATGTACTTGCTGGTTAAATAAAACATTATGCTTGGTGCAGTGTCTTCCTTTAGAGGAAAGCTGTGCTAACATGAAAACAGAAGGCTTTTGAGATAGAGAACGCCAGATGTCATAACCCAGGGAGTAACGAGAAGAGAATACACATTGAGAGAACTGTGGTGGTGATCGATGCAAGATAAGTTGGATACAATGTTTTACTTCCTGACCCATTATGACAATGATAAAAATGTATGCCATTAAGTTAGTAACACATTTATATCCTTTATCTTCACTGGAACCAAAATGACAGAGATCTTGTCTTTTCTTGACTCAGTGACTAAATATTAATGGGGGAAATAAATATTATGTAATAAAAAGTACAAATGCAGTATTTCCTTATACAGAAATAAAATAGTGTATCTTCAAATACCATTCTAGTCTAGTGATTATCTATTTTCACTTTTTTAAAGTATAATATAGTGATATGAAATTCAATATCATTATTTCTTAGGAAACTTGTTATCAAATAACAGAATTACCAAAATTTCAATTATGAATAATCTGAGGAAACCTAGAAATTTTGCTAAGAACTTAGAGCTTATTTTCATACTTTTATTGTATAGTATTTTTTCAGGATTTTTTTTATTCTTATGTGTTAAAATTAATTACATTGAATTTACTTATACAGTATCAAGGCTCTTTAACAATTTAAGATGATCATGAATGCTATTTTATTTCATAAAATCAGTGGTGAGGTTTTTATACTAAGCTCTGGACAAAGAAGCTACAAATAATTTAAATGAGCTAAGATCCTGAGAAACATCACTCATCTGGATGCTCTGGAATAGGAGCACATAATTTTCTTATCAGTAAAGATTTCTGGTTTCGTCTCTCAAGGTGGCATCTGTAGAAATGATTTAAGATACCGTCCTCTGGTGCAATGACTGTATTCCACAGGTAAGCACATAGTAGCAGAGAACTTATCTCTACTTTAGGAAGGCTGCAGTTTGGTTAATAAAATTAGTTCTGTTAAAGACTTCAAGGGGTGAAGACTGGTTTGGATGAGTGAGCACATGCCATCTGTCCTTCCATAACTGTAATTCCTTCCAGACTGCAAGGATCATAAGGGGGAATAGGTGGACAAAATCAAATGCTAGAATAACTGAGTTAGGCGACTCACCACCTCTCCATTGCCAAATTAAAGCAATTGGACAAAGTGTCAGAGACTCTCAATTGTAAAAATAAAAATATTGTACTTATGACTTTGGCTGTAAAGAATCCAGGGCTGAAGCTAGCTCAGTGGTTAAACGTACTGGCTGCTCTTCCAGAGGACACAGGTTCTAGCCCCAGCACCCTCATGGCAGCTCACAACCCTCGGTAACTTCAGTTCCAGGAAATCAGATGCCCTCTTCTGCACTGCAAGTACAACAACACACATAAAACAGAGGGTGGGGAGAGAGAACAACAATCCCAGGTCTTTGTGCTACACTAACACAAAGAGATGGCATAGTGGAAGAAACCGGATAAAGAGATGCTGTGCTACCCGTGAGGAAAATATCTTTTTTCTAAATTTACTGAGTGTCTTTGAAAGGAAAAGCTAAGTGTTTTAATCCTTATGGATATTTAAGTCAATTAACTGAGTAGGCCTTAGGTTTCTTGATCAAATAAAGGACCTGGGTGAGATTATATTTGTGATCTCAAAATCAAAACATTTCCTTTAGTTTTACCTTTTGTTGTTTTTCAAATTATTTTTTTATTTTCAAGATTATAATCTAATTATATAATTGTTGTCTTCCATTCCATCCCTTAAAACTCTCTCATATACTGCTCCTTGTTCTCTTTCAAAGTCATGGCCTCTTTTTTTTTCTCAATTGTTTTTATATCCATGTACATATATGCATATACATGTATACTCATATATACAACCTGCTCTCTCTGTATAATGTTACTTATTTGTTTTCAGGGATGACCATTTGGTACTGGATAACCAGTTAGTGTGTTCTTCCTTGGGTGTTGAAATAGGAGCGGCGGGGCTGAGTCTCCAGCACCCCGGCCGCCTGCTAGCTCATGCCCGAAATAACAACACACAAACTATATTCTTTTAAACACTGCTTGCCCATTATATCCAGCCTCTTCTCGGCTAACTCTCGCACCTGGACTAGCCCATTTCTAATAATCTGTGTAAGCACCTCAAGGTGCGCTTACCAGGAAGATTCTAGCCTACGTCCATCCTGGGTCGGAGCTGCCTGGGAGAGCGGAGCCTGGCATCTCTGCTCCAGAGAGCAGAGCTGTCGGGTCTGAGCTCACTTCCTCTTCCTCCCAGCATCCTATTCTGTTTACTCCTCCTACCTATGTTTTAACCTATCAGGGCCAGCCAAGCAGTTTCTTTATTGCTTAACCAATGAAATCAACAGATTGATATATGACACTCCCACATCACTTGGGGAAGACTATTTTTCTCCCTCTCAGCATTCCTAAGGTGCCATACTTTAAGAAAACTCATAATGAACATCAACCATACACTAGTGAATAAGTACTGAAAAATCTATAGAAGAGATAACTAAAGGATCCTAGGGACTGAAGCTCAATTATTATTGCACAAGGACAATAAAAATAAGCTATGTGGTGGTCTATAAACCATAAATATAGATTTCATAGATGCCAAAGATAAGCAGGAGAATTCCAACAGCCCTGTGGTAAACGTGAAATATCTTGGTAGATTCTTATGAAAAGGCATTTTACATGAGCAAGAATGAATTAACAAATGGAAAAAGAACAAAGACCAGAAACAGAAAAACAAGCAAATGGGTCTCCTCACATTAATTTAAATATGTTTGATGCAACCTTATGGATCCTTTAATTGTAAGGAAGTTTCAAACACACACACACAAAGCCCTAATTGCACCTTCTCTTGAAAATGCATATTTGACACAATAGCCCACGACTTAGCCAGTGGCGAAGGCTACCAAGACCAGCTCTGTACATAATGAATGCATGCTTCCTCAACGAGTCCCACCCTCTAGAATATTCTAATGTTTCTCCATCCTGGAAGGCTGTACAAGTTAGTCAGTGTCTACCATACTAAACCTGAATAGTCCACCCCTTAACAAGGTCCAGGTGGAAGGAATGAATTAGTAATGAGTAAAGAGTTCACCTCAAACATCTTCCACTCCAATCCTTTTGTTTGCTTGCTTAGTCAATGTAGCCAATATGAATAGAATCTCATTCATACATCTTACTGTTAGTATATAGAAACAATGCTGATTTGGCATATTGATATTGTATAATGAAAATTACTGAAATTTCTTACATCCCTTAGTTGGTGTCTTCATGGTTTTCTACACCTAAGACTCTGTTAGCTGCAAACAATATAATTTGTTCTCTTTTGTCATAGGTGCCTTCATGTCTTTCTTGCCTAGATGCTCTGACTAGGATTGTAATTTTATGCTGAGTGGATGTAGAGATAGTGAGTACCACTGTCTTCTCCTGACCTCAAAGGAAAAGCTTTCAAACTTTAGCTACTCTGTGAGACATTAGGTGTGTCTTTGCAGTAGAAGGTTCAGCCTGTGTTCTCATATCCACACTACCCTAACGACCTAAGAATTTTTATGAAGGAATACTTAATCTTGTCAAACATCTTTTATTTTTCATGAAATGAGCAGGCTGCCTGCCTTTATTCTGTTAATGCAATTTGTAGCATATAATAAACAACCTTCCCAGCATTGGGATTAACCCTACTTGATCATGGTGAATGATTATGGTCTTTAACATGCTTTATAGGAATGGGGATAAAGCCCAGTGGTATAACATTTGCCTACCATGTGCACGGCCCAGGGTTTGATCCCAACAACAATAACACACACACACACACACACACACACACACACACACACACACACACGCACTGCTCTTGGTTTGTGTGATAGTATTTTGCTGAGGTTTTTGCCTCTTTGTGTTCAGCAAAGATGTTAGCTTGGTTTTGTCATTGTTGTTTTAGTGCTTTTGATTAGTGTCTTTGATTTTGATATTGGAGTAATAATGGTTTTATAGAAGGAGTTATAAAATGTAAGTTCAATTTCATTGGAAGTTTGAGAATTGGCATTGACTTCTTAAAACAGTTGCTGGAATTCAATGATGAAAGAGTAAGGACACGGATTTTTGTATTTTGGAAACATTGTTAATGTTCCCATCTCTTCACATTATTATTTCTTAATTTATTTGTGAGTATGCATGTGTGTGTGTGTGCGCGCGCATGCATATGTGTACAGAAGCCAGCACTTTTTACATGAGTGCTCAGGATCTGAACTTGGTCTGCATACTTCTGAGGCCAGTACTTTACCCACACAGCCATCTCCCCACAGCCCTCTTTATTTATCAATGATCTGCTCAGTTCTCCTGTTTATTCCTAAATCAATCTTTGCATATTGAATTGTCTAGAAATTTATTCGCTCATCCGGATTTTCCTAGTTTAGCACATAGCTGTTGGTAACAGCATCATATGTTGCTCTGCATTTCTGCTGGGTCATGTAACATCTCTACTTTGCATTTCTGAATCAAGAGATTTTTTTTCTGCTCAGACTATTTAACATTTTGGGGAGTGGAGATTTCTTTTCATTCCAAAAGCACAGTTCTTTCTCTCTGCAATCTTTGTAATGGTTTCCTCTATTTTATCTGTTGTCGTTCTTATTTTTTGTCTAATTTGTTGAGAAATTAGGGGCAGGTTTGAGACATGAATGCCTTCATTCATGTCATAGATTGCAAGGCAGAAAAGAAATACAGGTTATCATGGAAGAAGCCAGGCTGGAGAAGAATGCTGGAATTGCTGCAGGACCCATGAGGCAGTCACAGAACCAACGACTCTCAAGAATGAATTTCTAATCTGTTCCTTATGTCGGGGCATGAACATCACCCTCTGTGGCTCACTCTCAGGAGCATCAACCTCTGATGGCTCTCTCTCTCTCTCTCTCTCTCTCTCTCTCTCTCTCTCTCTCTCTCTCTCTCACACACACACACACACACTGGGGCTCACCCTCAGGAGCATCAACCTCTGATGGCTCTCTCTCTCTCTCTCTCTCTCTCTCTCTCTCTCTCTCTCTCTCTCTCTCTCTCCCTGGGGCTCATCATCAGGAGCATCAACCTCTGCAGGCCAGTTCATACTCACTCACATCACCCACATCACATCATCCCAGAGCTCACCCTCAGGACCATCAGAGGACTCTCCTATGTTTTCTTAGATCCTCAAACTACAGCAATAGGTCTTTGTTGGGTTCTCTTTCCTTCTCCTTTGACATAGCACTCACTGTCTTAAAGGGTCTCCTTGCAGCTGCCCTGTCTGCCTCCTTCCCACTGGCTTTTGCATGCTGCATTTTCATTATTCTTTATCTCAGGAAAAAAATTTAATTTCCTTTTCTTTGTTGACATAACAAATTAAAATAAAACACTGAATTTTGTCATTTTACAAATGACTAAGGATCAGTGAGATTAGTCAGCTGACAAAAGTCCTTGCTGTGCATGCCTGATGCCCTGACTGACATCCTAGAACCTATGGGTGAAGGAGAGTGTCAGCTCCAGAAAGTTGTCCTTTGACTTGCACGGGTGTATACATACAAGGTATGTATGCAAACACACACGAAAATAAGACACACTTAAAAATATGAAGTAAAGGAACAACAAAAGAGAGTTGGTAATTTCAATGTCTCATACTTTAAATACAACCATTTTATGAATCATAAGTTAAACACTCATGAAATATGCATGGGAAATTATGTAGAGTACATGTAAAATAAGGCATTCCCAAATCTGAAGGCTTTATATGCACTAATATTATGACACAAACTTCAAATTAAAGCAAGAAGAAAACATGTCTGCTTTATTGAAACCTTCCCATAGCAACAACATTTAGTTCAACCTAAGAATGAAGGGATGGGGACCACAGAGGTGATTCAACAGTTAAGGGTGTGTCCTGCTCTTACAGAAGACCCAGTTGAGCTCACAGAATCCACGTCAGCTGGCAGGCATCCACCTGTGTCTCCAGCTCTTGGAGCTCCTAAGTCATTTTCTGGCTGTGTAGGTGCTCACACATATCACACATGTTGTGTGTGCATAAATAATAAAGTAAGTAATAAGTAATAAAATAATTTAAAAATAAAGAAGCTGATAATAAAATGGCTAAAATATTTTAAAAGATAACTACAGTAGTCTAGGTGTTGGGAGGGAATGTTTGGGTTTTTGGGAGGTTTTTTGGGGGGGGGGGTTTCAAGACAGGGTTTCTCTGTAAAACCCTGACTGTCCTGGAACTCACTCTATAGGCCAGGCTGCCCTCAAACTCACAGAGATCCACCTGTCTCTGCCATCCAATGGCTGGAATTAAAGGTAAGCACTACCACCACCTAAAAATAGATTCATTATGACACATAACAATCAAAAAACTAAGTGTCCATACTAAAGAAGGGATATTAAAAGCTGGAGAGGAAAAAGACCAACTAAGATTTAAAAAAAAAGGCAGACCTATTAGAATAACACCTGATTTCTCAATGGAGACTTTATTTAAAAACCAGAAGGGCCTAGATAGATGTTCTACAGACTCTAAGAGGCCACAGTTGCCAGCCCACACTACTGTACTCAAAGCATTCAATATCAATGGATGCAGAAAGAAAAACCCTCCACAATGAACCAAATTTAAGAAGTATCTGTCTACAAACCCAACTCTACAGAAGGTGATGGAAGGAAAGCTTCAACCTAAAGAGGTTAATGACACCAAAGAAACACAAAGAATAACTGATCTTAGACCAGAAAATCAAAAGACAGAGAGAAAACCATACTATCACAACAAAATATCAGAAACCAGCAAACACTGTTCATTAATAACTCTCAATGCCAATGGTGTCAATTCACCAATAAAAAGGCACTAATAAAATGGGTGCAAAAGCAGGGTCCATCCTTCTGCTGCAACCAAGAAATACCCTTTAACAAGGCTAGACATCACCTCAGTATAAGAGGATTATACGGATATTCCAAGAAAATGGGCCCAAGAAATAAACTGCTGTTATCTGCCAAAACAGACATCAAACCAAACCTATCAAAAAAGAATAGGAAGGACACTACATACTCATCAAAGGGAAAAAACTCCACCAAAAAGACTACCTTAGTTAGGGTTTCTGCTTATGTGATGAGACACCATGACCCCGAAACTCTTATAAAGGAAAACATTTAATTGGGGCTGGCTTACAGTTTGAGAGGTTTAGTTCATTATCATCATGGCAAGAAGTACGGAGACGTGCAGGCAGACATGGTGCTAGAGAAGGAGCTGAGAGTGCTACATCTTGACCTGGAGGCAGCAGAGGGAAAAACTATGTACCATGTTGGGCACAGCTTGAGCACATAAAATACCTCAAAGCTTGTCCCAACAGTTACATACTTCCTCAAACAAGGACAAGCCTACCTACATATGCATGTATGTAATATATTTAAGAAATGAATATGTGAGGAAAAGGTCAGAATTAAATATAATGCAGAGGAATTCAAATGGAAGTAAAATGTCATGTAAGACAGAAGCTTTCTAGCAACATAGAAGGATGTTTCTCAACATTGAAAGGATTGGTTCCTCAAAAATATTAATATAATGGATGTACATACACTTAACAAGAGAGCCTCCATAAACAGAGAGCTGATTCAGATGGAAGATGTGATTCCATGGAACCTACATCTGTAGCTGGAGATTGTCACACCTTTTACCAACTAACAAACAGAATCCAAGAGATTAGTTACTGAGAAATTTCCAATTACATTTGTGGGCTCTTTGTCCTAAACGGGTGCACTAGAGCACCACACAGTGGAAGAATGTGGGCAGTGCCTGTGCCTCTGGGGCACAGCAAACAGTGGATCATAAAAAGGCCCAATACACTTGTTAAAATTGATATTTTGTATTTTATATTTGCTCTGATCAGAATGGAGCTAAATTTGATATGAATATAATGATAATGATAAAGTTTCTCAATATTTAAAAATTGGAAAACATTAATAATTCTAAATAACCATGGACCAAATATATAATCACAGGGATAATAGGAAACTAATTTTGCACTCAGTTCTCCTGAAAATATCAGATCTCAAAGCCTCTGCTTAGAAGGGAATGTTTAGTTAAAAGAAATATTTGAGAAAATAATAATAATTTTAAAACCAAGATTCTAAAGTTTAACTTTAAGATGCTAAAATTAAAGAACTAGACAATGTTTACCCAAAGTACAAGGAAATAGGAAAATAAAGAATATAAACTATTTTCTATTGTTTTATTGAACTATACATTTTTCTCCACTCCCCTCCTTCCACCTCTCTCCCTTTCTACCCTCTCCCATGACCCCCACAATCTTAATTTACTCAGGAGATCTTATCTTTGTCACCTTCCTATATAGATCCATGTATGTCACTCTTAGGGTCTTCTTTGTCATCTAGGTTCTCTGGAATTTGTACTGTAGGCTGGTTTTTCTTTGTATTATGTCTAAAAGCTACTTATGAATGACTACATATTAATTTGTCTTTCTGGGTCTGGGTTACCTCACTCAATATGGTTTTTTCTTGATCCAACCATTTGCCTACAAATTTCAAGATGCGTTATTTTTTTCTGCTGTGTAGTACTCCATTGTGTAAATGTACCACATTTTCCTTATCCATTCTTTGGTCAAGGGGCAGTTAGGTTGTTTCCAGGTTCTGGCTATGACAAACAATGCTGCTATGAAGATAGTTGAACACATGTCCTTGTGGTATGATTGAGCATCCTTTGGGTATATACCCAAAAGTGGTGTTGTTGGGTCTTGAGGTAGATTATGTCCTAATTTTCTGAGAAATCCCCATACTGATTTCCAAAGCAGCTGTTCAAGTTTGCACTCCCATCAGTAATAGAGGAATGTTCCTCTTACCCCACAACCTCTCCAACATAAGTTGTCATCAGTGTTTTTGATTTTGGCCATTCTGACAGGTATAAAATGCAATCTCAGAGTTGTTTTGATTTGCATTTCTCTGATGACTAAGGATGTTGAGCATTTCCTTAAGTGTATTTCAGCCATTTCAGATTCGTCTGCTGAGAGTTCTCTGTTTAGGTCTGTACCTCATTTTTATTGGATTATTTGTTCTTTTGGTGTCCAATTTCTTGAGTTCTTTGTATATTTTGTATTTTTGTAGATCAGACCTCTGTCTAATGTGGGATTGGTGAAGATCTTTTTCCATTCTGTAGGCTGCCATTTTGTTTTTTAACCATGTCCTTTGCTTCACAGAAACTTCTCAGTTTCAGGATATTAACATGTAAAAGAATGCAAATAGATCTATTTCTATTGCCATGCACAAAACTCAAGCCCAAATGGATCAAAGACCTCAACATAAAACCAACCACACTGAACTTCATAGAAGAGAAAGTAGGAGATACCCTTGGATGCATTGGTAGAGGAGACCACTTCCTAAATATAACCCCAGTAGCACAGACACTGAGAGTGACAATAAATGGGACCTCCCGAAACACAGAAAATATTTTTAAAGCACTACAAATATGGGATAATAAGACTAAAATGTTGGACACATAGATATGTCTCAGATCCAAGGATTAGGCTAGTATTGTGCTCTCCCTAAAGTTGGGAACACCAATCTCATTAAAGTGTCATGGAATAGCCAATTAGAAAGAAGAAACAACAAGATAATCATAATAATAATATTCAATATAATAATTGAATTATTAATTTGAAAATAGTTCTTTCCTTATGCAAAGAATTTCCCGCCACTTTCTTAAAACCCTGATGAAATGGTAAAAACATAAGCCCAAAATGCTGTGCCTGTTTTTGCAAAGCATTCTACCTTTTCTCACAAGTGTTTGTTTTACTTTGACAATACATTTATCCGAGGTAGCAAATGGCCTCAACTAAAGAAAGTGGCTTTTTCCCCCATTCTTTACAGGCTGTAGCAAAAACTCGTGATGTGAAAACACCATCTTGATGCTTGTACTAGAACAGATGCAGTAAATACCTGCTCGTTGTCCTAATAGAAACACTGAAGAAGCACTGTAAATGTGGAGAACAACCCCCAGTGCACTGAATCCTCTGAATATAAAATATTAGCATCCCATCTATTAATTAGCTTCTCCTTTTAAAGCAACTGTAAGAAGAAGGTAGAATGAAAATAGTAATTAGTCTGATCATAACTAATCAGTATACTTTGTCCTCAGAACCACGTCATATAACCCTTAAGAGGGAGCTAAAATGACATTTTAAGTATAATCAAGGATTAAAACTTTGGAGTGCCCATATTCAAAAGTTACAGCATAACTTTTCGTGGGACAGATTTATTTCACAGACGTATAACTTAAGATTTCCATCTGAGGCAGTGTAGGTCATCTCTTTAAAGGTGCTGCGTGAGTTATGATTTAGGGAAATGGGAAATGATTTAATTCCAAAGAGCCCTGAATGAAGAATTTCCCCCCATTAAAACCCCATTCTATAGGGAGGTAGGTAATGGACTACCAAGATCCTCTTTAAAAATTCAAGAAACTGCAAAAAAAAAAGGGGGGGTCATGAAGATACTGTGTGTGAATTCTCCCAAAGCCATGAGTGGAATGCGGCAGAGTATGAAAAGGGTTGACTTGTGGGAAATATCACCACGGGAGGAGAAATCACCCAATACCAGGACTTCGCTCGAGTCAATGGAATCGGATAATCTTCTAGGGAGGAGCTGTGGTTTAGTCCTACTGAGTTTCAATACAGTTCTACTGTGTTATTCTGCAAGAGTACAGTAGCTTAAGATACTCAAGTATAAGAAGTACGTGCAAGNAAGATAGTTGAACACATGTCCTTGTGGTATGATTGAGCATCCTTTGGGTATATACCCAAAAGTGGTGTTGTTGGGTCTTGAGGTAGATTATGTCCTAATTTTCTGAGAAATCCCCATACTGATTTCCAAAGCAGCTGTTCAAGTTTGCACTCCCATCAGTAATAGAGGAATGTTCCTCTTACCCCACAACCTCTCCAACATAAGTTGTCATCAGTGTTTTTGATTTTGGCCATTCTGACAGGTATAAAATGCAATCTCAGAGTTGTTTTGATTTGCATTTCTCTGATGACTAAGGATGTTGAGCATTTCCTTAAGTGTATTTCAGCCATTTCAGATTCGTCTGCTGAGAGTTCTCTGTTTAGGTCTGTACCTCATTTTTATTGGATTATTTGTTCTTTTGGTGTCCAATTTCTTGAGTTCTTTGTATATTTTGTATTTTTGTAGATCAGACCTCTGTCTAATGTGGGATTGGTGAAGATCTTTTTCCATTCTGTAGGCTGCCATTTTGTTTTTTAACCATGTCCTTTGCTTCACAGAAACTTCTCAGTTTCAGGATATTAACATGTAAAAGAATGCAAATAGATCTATTTCTATTGCCATGCACAAAACTCAAGCCCAAATGGATCAAAGACCTCAACATAAAACCAACCACACTGAACTTCATAGAAGAGAAAGTAGGAGATACCCTTGGATGCATTGGTAGAGGAGACCACTTCCTAAATATAACCCCAGTAGCACAGACACTGAGAGTGACAATAAATGGGACCTCCCGAAACACAGAAAATATTTTTAAAGCACTACAAATATGGGATAATAAGACTAAAATGTTGGACACATAGATATGTCTCAGATCCAAGGATTAGGCTAGTATTGTGCTCTCCCTAAAGTTGGGAACACCAATCTCATTAAAGTGTCATGGAATAGCCAATTAGAAAGAAGAAACAACAAGATAATCATAATAATAATATTCAATATAATAATTGAATTATTAATTTGAAAATAGTTCTTTCCTTATGCAAAGAATTTCCCGCCACTTTCTTAAAACCCTGATGAAATGGTAAAAACATAAGCCCAAAATGCTGTGCCTGTTTTTGCAAAGCATTCTACCTTTTCTCACAAGTGTTTGTTTTACTTTGACAATACATTTATCCGAGGTAGCAAATGGCCTCAACTAAAGAAAGTGGCTTTTTCCCCCATTCTTTACAGGCTGTAGCAAAAACTCGTGATGTGAAAACACCATCTTGATGCTTGTACTAGAACAGATGCAGTAAATACCTGCTCGTTGTCCTAATAGAAACACTGAAGAAGCACTGTAAATGTGGAGAACAACCCCCAGTGCACTGAATCCTCTGAATATAAAATATTAGCATCCCATCTATTAATTAGCTTCTCCTTTTAAAGCAACTGTAAGAAGAAGGTAGAATGAAAATAGTAATTAGTCTGATCATAACTAATCAGTATACTTTGTCCTCAGAACCACGTCATATAACCCTTAAGAGGGAGCTAAAATGACATTTTAAGTATAATCAAGGATTAAAACTTTGGAGTGCCCATATTCAAAAGTTACAGCATAACTTTTCGTGGGACAGATTTATTTCACAGACGTATAACTTAAGATTTCCATCTGAGGCAGTGTAGGTCATCTCTTTAAAGGTGCTGCGTGAGTTATGATTTAGGGAAATGGGAAATGATTTAATTCCAAAGAGCCCTGAATGAAGAATTTCCCCCCATTAAAACCCCATTCTATAGGGAGGTAGGTAATGGACTACCAAGATCCTCTTTAAAAATTCAAGAAACTGCAAAAAAAAAGGGGGGGGGGGGTCATGAAGATACTGTGTGTGAATTCTCCCAAAGCCATGAGTGGAATGCGGCAGAGTATGAAAAGGGTTGACTTGTGGGAAATATCACCACAGGAGGAGAAATCACCCAATACCAGGACTTCGCTCGAGTCAATGGAATCGGATAATCTTCTAGGGAGGAGCTGTGGTTTAGTCCTACTGAGTTTCAATACAGTTCTACTGTGTTATTCTGCAAGAGTACAGTAGCTTAAGATACTCAAGTATAAGAAGTACGTGCAAATTAAGATGCATTTGATCGCTGTCAAAATACAAACTTTTCCAGTTTATCATTAGAAATTTCATGATAAGAAAATACATGAACTTTATTATTGTCATTAAGATAGTAAAGGTAATTGTTCAGACACAGGTAATTATTAAGATGTAAAATATTTCGAGATTATTGGTAGTTCTGTGGATTTCATTTTCACTATAAACTCCATTAACTTGTATGGTTTTGAAACCAAACAAATTAAATGCTACAAATACCTTCAGTGAATAAACTATCCAAAGGTAAAGGCCAATTAAACAGTCTGACCTTTTAAGGTTATTAGAAACCAAGAAGAGTAATTCTTTTTAAGTATTCCCTCTATTTCTTATTATTCCAATGACTTGGTCAAATGTTGCCCTCATCAGGCCGGACGTAGTTTACCACTGAATTTCAGCTGGCATGGGCTGAACTTGCCACTCAGTGAAAGAAAGAGCTCCGGCAGGGAAAATTCTACAGATAATTAGTATAAACCCAGGTCAATTTGAAGACTGGTTTCAATTTTGAAAAGGAAATGGCATCAGAGAAATGTCTGTTCAGCTCAGGCAATAATCCTTGCTTTTACTGGCAAATTAGCTTTGTCACCCCCCTGATTAAAATCACGTCCCTCTGTCATCTGAGTAAAACTGAAGAGCTAGCTCAGATTTATGAACCCTGCCTAGCCTGGGTCAGTGGCAGCGTCATGTGCCTTGCTTCCCACTGGCACACCAACCACAGCGTTCATGACCACGCACAGTGGTGATCTTTCTCCTTCTGGGCCTTGCATTTGTCGGTACTTAGTCAACAGTCTCTGCCTACACAGTCTACCAGACGGGGCTGTCCTTCAGCAGGCCCCCACCCTACTGTCACCTCCTCAAAGAGATCATTCCTGGGTGTCTAAAGTGGAATTATACATATTTAATTTATTGCCCTGTTAGTTCCACTTGCGGGACATAAAACAATCTTTGCCTCATTTGCTTACTGGGTTATCTCTTGTGCATTTTAGACTATCGTCTAGGTGAACCTGGGTAGTTAGTTCTAAACTCTGAAATTCCTTGCCACCCCTCTCTGGCACACAGCCCTGTGTGTGGTGCAGGTGGATTTCAGTTCTATTGAGTTTTCTCTTACTTTTACCAATAGTCAAAATCTTAACGAGAATCACCGTGACCGCTGGGTTGTCTTGGCTGACATGTCAGTATGCTTTCCTTTTGAATCAGGTAGAAATGGATGGAAAAGTGACTACATATTAGAAACCTCTGGAAACAAAACTATCTGATAGACTGAGTATGGGACGTGAACGAATTAGTGAAAGTTCGTTTCCACACCTGTGGAAACGGAGACGTAAATTTGCTAGCTGTTGGAAAAATCATGGGGATGAGTGGGCATGAAGGAGAAGGAGACACTTTCAGTTTTGCGTATGTTAAATCCTAAGTGTTTATATATTCATTGAAATGATGATAAAATAGTGGTTATATAGCTGAATATAAAGCTGACGGCAAAATCAGGCTAGGGGACCACTGGAACAGGAATGAAAATCACCATTGTTGTAGACCTTCCCCATGGGGGTGACCTGAATGATGTACTCCACCTTTCTACTCTTCCAGACACACACTTAGGCTCTCTGAGTTCAGATGCCAGTGCACTCGAGTGTGTGCAGAAATCCTACGCAATTCATCTGCTCGGCACTTCTGGTTCAGCTCCATTCCTTACCTTGGTTTCCCTGTATCAACTACCCTAGCTCTGTCAAGGAGACAAGGCCTGAAATTTCACTGCTGAATTCACAGCAACTCTTTCTCCTTCGCCTTACTTTTTCACTTTAAAGACATTAACCTATGTGTTTGCCAAATGACTGAGCATTAAATGGAGCTGTGCGACTTCCTTAAAGACAAGTGATGCCTTTGGCTTTTCTGTACCTAAGGAGGTGACCCTTGAGATTGTACTATATCAGAGGATAATTGAAGTTCTGTGTGTCACGTTCTTGTTACCTTCCTCCTATTCGATGTTTGCACGGCAAAGAACATGTACCTTTGGATATCTTAGCAATTTATTACCCTGAACCAATCAAGTCATAGGCAAACACAGCCCACCGTCTGTGTTCAGCTATAAATTAAAACAGATGTCTATTTATAGATCTAGCAGTCATATTAGTATGATTTTAATTCATTACTGTGAGTTTCTGCACAATTTTCATCTCACATTTGGTAAGAATTTATAAAATCCTGTATTAAAACTGTCTTTTTAAGAGGTAGGGCTATGGAGTACCAATTATAAAAATAAATAAATAAATAAATACGAACAAAACAGTTTAACACAGTTGCCTGAGCAGAGCAAAGTGCTTTCCTTGTAAGTCTTTATTGTTGAGCTTTCAGAAAAAGAAGCTAATGCTGGGGCAGACATGTGCAAAACTGAAGCATTACAATATTCTCGAATCTAGCCGAATCAGTCAGAGTTCTGCCTGGAGGGAGAAGAGGAGGAGCCAGGCTACTTGTGGTGGTTATGAAGGCTCACAGACGTGCAGGAAGCAAGATTGTAATGCAGGTGAGACCCCGAATCTCTTGTTATCATCTGAAGGATTAAGACACAAGAGACCTACCATTTAAATTCCAGTCGACAAGTGGATGGGGAGGTGTCAAAGAAAATAGGTGTATATTTCACTTTCAGTTTGAATCAAGAAGCCTGAAGGAACGGCTGCCCGCACTCAAACAGTTGAGAAGCAGGATGTTCCTACCACATGAAGGCCAGTCTTTGTTCTAGCCAAGTTTTGGGTTCACTGGATATGAACCTCTCAAGCAAGGAAGGTAATCCCTTCACCTCAGTCTATCAGTTCAGACATTCACATCAGCCATCAGCATTGTCATAGACACTCACATAAAGAGTGTTTGATGATATATAGCTAGCCATTGATGGCTCAAACAAGATGACACATTAAATCAGCCATCTCATTGCTGAAGAACTATGATGACATATTTGTTTTTGTTCAGGTGTCCCAAAGAAATGACTCAAGAGATCAACAAAATGCATGCTAGTTCGTTTTCATGTATACCGTTTCTGATGGAGGAAGGTCATTGAGCAATAAAGAAACTGCTTGGCTGGCCTCATAGGTTAAAGCATTGGTGGGAGGAGTAAACAGAATAGAATTCTGGGTGGAAGAGGAAGTGAGGTCAGACTCTGCTCTGTTCCAGGAGAGACCCAACAGCTCTGCTCTCTGGAGCAGAGACACCAGGATGGACGGAGGCTAGACTCTTCCCGGTAAACGCACCTTGGGGTGCTTACACACATCATTAGAAATGGGCTAGTCCAGGTGCGAGAATTAGCCTGTAAGGGTTAGAGTTCATGGGCCAAGCAGTTCTTAAATGAATACAGTTTGTGTGTTGTTATTTAGGGCATAAGCTAGCCAAGCGGCCGGGGTGTTGGGGACGCAGCCCCGCCGCCGCTTCTATTTCAACACGTTTCTTTCCCTGAACACTTACTTCAAGTCTTAGAATACTACTACAATTCTATAATTTGGGGAGACTATGAAAATCTTAGCTTCTGGTTCCATGTCTACTGTACTGCTTCTTGTCTTGGTAAATTCAATTAGTGTTATAAAATTCTACTCCTCTTGAGTCCAAGAAACACACTGGACCCGGCAACTCCTGTGGATCTCTCCTAGGAATGGCTTTGAAACTGGAGACAGTTCTCTCCTGTTCTGGCTGTGCGGATTCCTCATGAATGGAGATGAACTAACTACCAGTTCTCAGTACAAGAGGAAGTCTTTTGTAGTAACTGTGGTGGTTAGTGTGGCAGAAGAACCAGGCAAGCATGACTAACCTAAACTTTTTATTGACCCAATAGAAAAGAACAATAAATTCATAATATCAATGATGTCCGCCAATAGGCACAGTCACATTCATATTTATGCAAAACTATACCAAGCTTTTTTTAATTTAGTTTGGACTTAGGGGAGAAAATACGAGAGATGAAGGGAACTAAATAATTTAACAGCTCTTTCTGCCAGGGTGTGTAAACCAGACTTAAGCATCTAATTCTTTCCATTTCTTTATGATTAATAAGTTGTTTTGAGCTAGATTCACTATCAGTGAATCCTTAATGCTTGCTTGCAAGGCTATAATAGACAGCACCCCTCTGTGGTCCCAGTCACACAGACCACTTCCTATTGTATACTGCAGATCAAAGCAAATATTAAACTGAATAATTTTCCTACCAACCTTCTATTGTTGTTCTTAACTTTTAACACTAGTATGTATATGCATTTATGCATATTTTTAACAAGTTACCCCAGGTTAATTTTTGCTTTTCTTTGTGTATGTGTATACATGTGGTAAGCATGCTTATATGCATTTTGATAGAGGTACGCATGCACAAAAAGATGAGTGCATGTGAAAACCTGGTTGTTGCCAAGAATCTTCCTCAGTGATTCTCTTCTAGATAAACTGTTTGAGGCAGGGGCTCTCAATCAAACGAGAGCTCCTGGATATGGATAGCAACATTAGCAGACTTGTTCTGGGAACCGCCTGTCATACAAACCTGGAATTGCAAACGACCACCAATGCCCACCCAGAATGTAAGCTTCTACATTTAATGGCTAGGTCAACTTCCCAGACATGCCATCTTACTGTTAAGTGTAGAGATTTTTTTAAATAAAATTGTATTTGAGGTTCGGGAGAAAGTCCATAGTTAAAAATACAGATTTATTTAGGCTTAATTTTACCCCTTATCAGCTAATTTCCCCCCAAAAAATCAAAATGCATGTCCACTGCATAAGCAGTGTTGCAGGCAGTTGTCATACATGAATTTGAAACACACTACAATTATCCCACTGTGCCTACTGATGAAGATAGGCAGATAAGATCGCTCAAGTCTGGGGTCTGAATCCACAGTGACTAAATTAGCTGTCCTCCCTTTCCCAGCTCTCATTCATCAGGTAATATGCAGCTAAAATTAAAGGTGAGGGTCGTGGTGTTTCACTGACAGTGAGACCTGCTCGGCCACTGAACATGTGGACACTGAGCAAATTGAATTTCTGATGATTGGAAGCCCTCTTGGGTGCGGTGGATTACAAGAATCTTTAATGATGGGAAAGAAAGAGACTAAAATGCCCTGAGCACTCTGTGTGCTTCCATTTATATAACTATATTCTTTCCTAAAATAGAATGTTCTGCCTTTACATCCTTTACAAAAAGTCGTTGTATTTTTTTTCTATCATATCTTCCAGCCAAATGACCATTGTCTAGGGCTTATTAATTTATCATCCCCTGAACATATCATACCATGTAATAAAACTGAACTACAGGGCCGTTCTTACTGATTTCTGGGAGAGGATTGGACAAATTTATAGTAAAACTGTTCACTGAGTCTATCTTGACTTAGGTGCAATATTAACAGGTACCTAGTCACCAGAACATAAGAGGTTTTCACTGTTTTTCCATTGGGCTGATCCATAGACAGTACATGAAGCTGAACAAGCAAAGTAAAAGGCAGCCTGAGAGTTCTTTTGTATGGCTCTCTTTTGATGCATGCACTTGTCACAGCCCCCTTACTTCAGTTTCTAAGCTTAGCTTGTGTTGCTTGTTTGGCCAGCTGTGTTGAGAGTTCTGCATGGCAGCAAATGCGAGGTGATAACTGGGAACAGCAAGGATGCAGGTTGGGAAGTACTTCTAAAAGCAAGTGTGGGGCTTTGCTAATAGATTTTGGAAACCCGGTTATTCAGCTGTTTCTGCTGCTTCAGTCTTTCCAAGTCAAAACAAGGGCAATCTTAAACCTGTGCAAATTAACTCTCACTCAACCAGAGTGTCTCAGAGGCCACCTCATAGAACGCCGGTACAAAAAAGCACAGAAGTAGGGCCTCAAGTTCTCAGAGCAAGGCTAGTTGTCCCAGCAAAGTCAATGGCATATCCTTCTTCACTGCCTCAGCAGTTACTCCAGGACAAATAGAATTCTATTTCGGAAGTTGGGTGCAACTTGGACCCCACCATTGAAGTTCCTTTTCTCTTGTATTTTATATGTTGGTAGAAGGTGCCCATTATTAGAAGGGGACCAAAAGGCATTCTGTGAGGGAATAGCAGATATATTTTATGAATGCGTGGCCTTTAGTAAGAGGTTCTTAACAGGTCTCCACTGGCTACATCCCAAGCTATTTCTAGCCCAGAAAGAAAAGAAGCTAGAATAATTACCATGTGGCTGTTCCCTCGTGGCTCACCTATCACTATCGCTCCATCTTAATGACAGTACCATAAGAAGTGGCTGAATTGTCAGCCAGTCAGGCTCAGAGTGCTTAGAATTATGTCTGAAAACACGAGTTTGCTTACATAAACGGCTTAGTAAAAATTCAATGGTTAAAGGAGGCTTTTTTTCCTTTGAATAGTTTTACATTAAAAAAAAATAAAACAAAGAAAAACACTTGACATTAATTCTGACTCAACAAGACTCAGGTTAGTGAACTATCGTGGATTGCCAAGAACTTAGTGACATATCACTTCAGAAATGATGGATGCTTAGCAATTACTGATCTCATATTGCACTGACAGTCTTGGCACTGAAAGTGGAAGCTGTTCGGAATGATAAATGGATATGACAATTTATTAAAGATCAAAGGCACGATTAGCATTGGGTACAGATGAATCCATTTAGAAAGGACATGGGAGAAGGAAAACAAAAACAAAGATCAAGAGGATTTAAAATGTAAGAATTTAAACTTAGAAATGAAAGGCATACCTGTAGTACACATTCCATTTTTAAAAGCAGAAATTCTAGAAATGTAGCAGCAGTGTACCTTAGAAGTAAGGAAGGCATAGGCATACGTGAAACACGCTTCTAACACTTTCATGACCTCACCTACCCATCTCCTGATGGAGTCTCCCCTTTCTCTTCTTCTGGCCATGGGCATGCACTACCATGGCTTAAGGCCTCTGGTTTGACTATAGTCCTAGCCATGGGTCTGGTTAATTTCAGCGCCGAGTTTCCCTCTCTCAAATGGAAATGGAAGACATGAAATACTAGAACTGAAAAAGCTATGGGACAAAGCAATTCCCCTCATGACTCTGTGGCATGTCTGCTGAAACAATTAGTAGATGCGACACACTGATATTCGTAATGGCACATAAAATTAGCAAATTAGCAAATCTTATATGGATACAGTATGGAATACTATTAAACTGGAAAGAAAAATAAAACCATGCCAGGGGTGGCAGTGCGCGCCTTTAATCCCAGCAATCGGGGGTGAGGTAGGTGGGTCTCTATTAGTTCATGAACATTCATGAATATCTTAATCTACAGACTAAGAATAGTCAGGGATATTTAATAGGATACTGTCTCAGAGAGGGGGGGAGGAGGGAGAGAGGAAGAGGGAGAGAGGTGAAGGACGCTTAAAAGAAATCCCACACTAGCTCAGAATTGAGACTAATAGAGGGTTATTTATTTAGGGGCAGACTCACAAATCACAATCCTCTACTGGAACAGAGAACAGCAACCAAATCCTGCAGACCAAAAGAGGCTAGGGGCCTGCTTTGCATCTGCATAAATAGTAAGAGGCCACGCCCAAGTGGGCGGGTAACTTAAAGGCTACTGGCTGTAGGAATTCCTACAGGGAGGGGGGGGGAGAGGAGAGAATCATGAACCTGCCTAGAAAGAATGGAACTAGAAAAGATCATACTACGTAAATAAGTAAGGTACCGAGTAAGGTAACCCAGAAAGACAAAGATCACATGTTCTCTCTCATATGAGATTCCTAGCTCCAGAGCTTTCTATGCACATCCATAGCCTGCAGTAACTACAGAAAGCAGCGAAATAAAAGGGACCATCGCAGGGGTAGGAGATCAATAGAGACAGGAATAGCAGAGCGCATGGGATCTGAAGGGGGAAATGGGGAAAATGGGGGCTGTAGTTAGGGAAATGTAGAAAAATAAATACAGACTAAGAAGGGATGGGGGTAGATAAAACAGTAAGGATGTTTGAAAAAGTCATGAGGAATCACACTATTAACTACCTAAAATGCAAAAAACCACACATGGTTTGTGTATAAACACATACACTTCAAATGAAAATTTCCAATCTGGGCTGACTATGCTCTCCCCAAGACCCAAGGACAATCTAAAAAAAAAAAAAACTGCCAAGACTAGGTATGAAAGCCCTCTTTTGAGTCATCAGTCAGGAATGTACAAGAGATTTCCAATATATTATAGGGTGTTACTGTGCTCTTGGTTGACCCCCCAGTGTTGAAAGTCCCAATTACTGAAAACATCAGGTGGTATGGATAAAAATATTTGAACAGTTGGTCATTAGGGAGTGGTGCTAATTGAGAGGGATTAGGGGGTGTGACCTTGTTGGAGGAAGTGTCTCTCTACAGGGTGAGCTTTAGGGTTTCAAAAGCTCAAAGCAGGCCCAGTGTGGTAATTTGAATGGAACTGGGCCCCATAAGCCCAAGGAGTGATGCTACTGGGAGGCACAGCCTTCCTGAAGGAAGTGTGACACCGAGGGGGCGGGCTTTGAGGTCTCTTCTCAGTGTCACCGTCCATTTCCTGTTGTCTTCTGACCAAAATGTAGCCAGCACCATGTCTGCCTACACACTGCCATGCTCCCCATCATGATGACAATGAACTAAACCACTGAAACAGTAAGCCATCACCTCAATTAAATGCTTTCCTTTCTAAGAGCCGCCATGGCCATGGTGTCTCTTCACAGCAATAGAAACCCTGACTAACACATTCAGTATCTCTCTCTCTTTCTATTCCCTGCCAATCTGGATATAGAATTACCAGCTCTTTCCCCAGCACCATGGCAGCCTGCATGCCATCATGCTTCCTCCCATACTGATAATGAGCCAACTCTCTGAAACTGTAAGCCAGCCCCAACTAAATGCTTTTCTTTCTATGAGTTGCCATGGTCATGGTGTCTCTTCATAGTTTTACAATTTCTTGTATCCCACATTTTGACAATGTTATCTAAAAAGCCTGAATTCAGCTGTTGTTCGAGGGTAGGAGACCACTGATGTTACCCAGCCTGTAGGTGAGGTGAAGGATAACAACACCAAAGATCCATCATTAGTTCAGGGACCCCACAGTCTAACATGCCTATCTGTGTTTCCAGGTGCCAAACCTTTAAAAAGGGGAGAATGGGGACTACAATTAAACACTTTATTTCCTGTCAAAGTTGACTTAAGACCACCATGGTCAATGTCCCACCCTCTAACTGCATGATCCCAAGATGCACTGCAGATTTCTTCAGCATCTGACAAAAGCAGTGAGCAAATTGTTTCTGTGTGGCCAGAGAAGGTCACCAAGGGAGTCCTTGTGAGCCCCAATTGCTGATTTCGGTTGCTTTCTCTGCTGATTTGTTGGTTCTTCCATTTCATCTTCTTCATCTGTGGTGACTGCAAACCAGATCTTCAGCATCTTATCCCAAGAGGCACTGCAAGATTTAGTTCCTGAGCTACCCATGCTATAGACTCCACAGCCCCAGCATGACTCATTCTGGTCCCATGAGTCTGGTCCACTGGGGCACTCACTAGTGAACAGGACAAACTGTTGATTTTCACCCAAGTCACATCTTTCACAGCATTTGTATGTCCCACGATGGTCATTATTGATTTTCCTTCAAAGGATCAGATCTAAAAAGTCTTATCAGGGGCTGGGGAGATGGCTCAGAGGTTAAGAGCACTGCCTGCTATTCCAGAGGTCCTGAGTTCAATTCCCAGCAACCACATGGTGGCTCATAGCCATCTATAACGAGATCTGGTGCCCCATCTGGTCAGCAAGCATACATACAGATAGAACACTGTATACATAATAAATAAATAAATCTTTAAAAATAAATAAATAAATAAATAAATAAATAAATAAATAAATAAAAAGTCTTATCATAAGAACCAAATAGGGTCTATTCTTCTACCCCCTTTGATTGAGCTAACCCAGACATCATGGAACATGAATTGCTCTGACTAGGGTGTGGTCCATTTTTCTTCATTTTGTAGTTCAACAACCTCCTCCAATGAGATGTTTTCCAGATCTATGTATTTGACCAAGGACATTCTGATGTGGGAGGTCCTTCTGTCTATGTGTTGCTTTTATTGGTTAATGAATTAAAAAAAAACTGCCTTGGCCTGTTAATAGGGCAGAATTTAGGTGGGGGGAGGGGGGGTGCGACTGGACTGAACGCTGGGAGAAGGAAGGCAGAGAGAGAGAGAGACACCATGGAGCTGCAGCCAGAGTCGGACATGCTGAAACTTTGCCGGTAAGCCACTGCCACATGACAATACACAGATTAATAGAAATGGATTAAATTTGTATGTAAGAGTCAGGCAATAAGAAGCTAGAGCTAATGGGCCAAACAGTGATTTAATTGATACAGTTTTTGTGTGATTATTTTAGGTCTAAGCTAGCCAGGCGGCCAGGAAGAACAAGCAGCTTTCCCTCCAACTTGGGTTGACACTCAAGTAGCTGTAAGTCTGTGGCTCGGCTTCTGCTGTCTTCCTCCAGTTTCCTCAGATCATACCATGATTCCTTTCCACAGGCACCCAGCCCACACACATCAACTATCTCAGACTGCACAGAGGAAATACAGAGATTAAATTTAGTTTATATCATGTAATGTTCTATTGTCTACATTTATTGTGGTTGAAAGTTTTACTGGGTATAGTTGGGCTGGCATCTGTGGTCTCTTAGAGTTTATAGAGCACCTGTCCAAGCCCTTCTGGCCTTTATAATCTCCATTGAAAAATCGAATGCTATTCTAACAGGTCATCCTTTATATGTTATTATATATATGCATATGTATATACATATATATTATTTCTTTGTACTATGCATTTATTAAATGCATATTATTAAAAGTGTTTTTATTATTATGTGTTGAGGAGACTTCCTTTAATGGTTCAGTCTATTTGGTATGCTGAATGCTTCTTGTAACCTTGATAGTCATATCCTTCTTTGAGTTAGGGAAAGTTTTTTCTATGATTTTGTTGAAGATATCCACTGTGTCTTTGACATTAGTTTCTTCTCTTTCCTATATTTCTATTATTCTTGAATTTGGTCTTTTCACAGTGTCCTGGATTTCCTGGATGTTTTATGCCTAGAGTCTTTTGGATTTAATGTTTTCTTTGACTGAGGTATCCATTTTTTTTCTAGCATGTCTTCAGTGCCTGAGTTCCTCTTCTGTGAGGCTTGCCCACTGAGGTTTCTGTTCAAGTTCCTAAATTTTTCATTTCTAATTTCCCTTAGTTCAAGTTTTCTTCATTGATTCTATTTCTATATTCAGGTCTTGAACTGTTTTATGCATTTCCTACTACTTTTTTATATTTTCATATATTTCTTTAAGGGATTTATTAATTTCCTCTTTAAGGATGTCTATAATATAAAGTCTATTTTAATGTCTTTTTCATGTGCTTCATCATGTTGGAATACTTAGGGCCTGTTGTGGTAGGGTTTCTGGACTCTAGTAGAGACATATTGTCCTGACTGTTATTTATTGTTTTCACACTTGCATCTAGGTACCTAGGTTTGGAAAGATTGTAATTCTAGGTGTTAATATCTGGTCCTATTTTTGTTGGGGAAATGTTTTTCTCCATGGTTTCTGTTGCCCTCTCTGATTCTTAGGAAAGTATGTTGGCTGTGTGGTACCTGGAGGGAAATTTTTCTGGGATTCTGATAGGTGTGGCCACTAGAGATTCAAGGTAAAATCTATTTTTAGGTACTGAGAGCTGACACTTAGGAATGGGAATGGGCTAGGAGATAGAATCTCTGATGGATTTCACCATCAGAAAGCAGGGTGTTCCGCCAGGATCTGCTTAGTCCCCTGAGACTGGGAGCAGAGAGTGAAGAGATGCTGCAGCTGGGAATGAGACTGGTGGGGATTGGACTTGGAGATATGGATAAAGATGTCCAGGTCTGTCTTAAGCCTGCTTCACTAGCCTGTGGATCCCAGGGAGTGCCTCTGAGGTTGGGAGATGGGACAGAGCAATGACAGAAAGGAGGGAAGTTTGGAAGAGAAGATCTGTGTGGTCCAGTAGAGATGGGGACAGGGGGACAAGTGTGGCCTCAGCAGGTGGTGGATTAAGACCTGTGGATGACACTGGGGAATGGATTGGAGGAGTTTAGAGACTAGTGAAGATCTGCGATTAGTCTGCTCTCTTCCCTCTCAATGTTTCCATTGTGTAAATCTTTTCATTACACAGACATGTAGCTTCTTAGGGAGTATATATACGTTCTATTTGAATGACTCCATGATGCCTCACTGAACAGAATGTGCTGCCCAGAGGTGTTGAAAGATGAAGATTTTGTCACAGCTTGGGCAGTCTTGAATATTTTTTTAAAAGCAAAACTAAGGTTTAAGGTTATCAAGGGCTTCTATTCTTTTTCCTGCAGATTTTTATAAATTTCCATGGATTTTTTTCTCCCAGTTCCTTGGCTCTTTCTAAGGTGTGTTTTACCATTTTATATCATTTCCCTTCCTCCAGACACTAAAAGGTAGCATTCCTCAAAGTTCTACCCTAGCCCTGCTGCCCATCCTACTCAAGGCTTCTTGCCAAGGCAACATTCCTTCCTCCCATGCCTTCAGTCACTGCCTTCATTCACAGCCTACACTTCTTCCTGAGCTGCAGAACTGTGAAACTCACTGCCCACTTGACACTTCTACTGAGAGAATGTAAAAAAACACCACTTTCGGCATGTTCCAAAGCAAACTGATGTCTTCCCCGCCCCAATCACACCTCGCTCTCGCTGTCTTCCTTCCCATCTTTGGAGTCCCTGTTGGACTCTCTCTCTCTCTCTCTCTCTCTCACACACACACACACACACACACACACACACAAACCCATCACTCAACCACATAAAACACAACAAGTATTTGTCCTAAGATGAAACTGGAAATCTTGACCACTTCTGGAACCCCTTTACCCAGTGATGCATGAATCAACATTATCATTCTTTGACTTATTTGTTTTATTGCCCTTTTCAACATTGGAACTTCCCTATTCGCTTTCCTCTGCTTGGTATCCTAACTGCATCCTAAAACTCCCCTCGCCATCCCAGTGAATGCTCTCATATGCCTTCATAAACACGCCCATCCCTCTGAAACATCACGATGGTACCATAAACTCTGGTTGCTCACACTCATTATTACAGATATTGAACATATATGTTTGGTTTTACAGTCAGGTTTTAATCAATATCTATCTTATAAACTTGATTTTAAGATCCCCTGGGAAAGAAATATAGTTACGTTATTATATATTTTATCTGGGGCATCCAGCAAATGACAATTGAAGAAGTATGCACAAAGTAAGCTATTTGAGTGCACAGAGTTTTGGATGAATTCTACTGGGAAGATATGCTGGAAACACAGATGCTGCTCTAGATGAGAAGCTGGCAGACATAGCCCTGGCTGTGGCTTATATTTTTCTTTATTCTGTGGCATCTTACATTTCTTTATTGTGTGGTACCCCACACAATGCCTGCATACAGAGGTGTTCAATTATTGGTTTGTGAAGGAATACACCTTATCATGAGAGTTCTGTTTTCTGCTTTCCATTTAAATCTGTAGAAAGTGTCTTCTGTGGTAAAGCTAGGTTAGCTGTAAGTCTCCTCTACCCTGAGAGGTGACAGGTGCTCACTCAGTTCATGCTCATATTAAATACATGACTCTATCAAGCATTTAAAAGAGGAAAAGATTAAGTCATGTAAATTGTTGGCTCCATGTTTCCTGAGAGCTCAGAAAGCAGAACAATTGTAAAAATTTGATTAATGTCATACCCAAGCTTTCATTCTAACCAAGCAGGTAATAAATGCTTGTCAACTACTGTAAAAACATTTTACAACAAGCTGAATGCTGCCCTTTTCTTTGACAGACCAAAGAGCATAAGGAAAAGGAAACACAAAACAAAACATGTCGATTTTGTTTTCTGTTGCATAATGTTTTGTCCCATAAGGTTGTCATTTTGATTCCAGCTGATCTGTATTTGAAATATACAATGTTTACTATCTCACTGAAATCATTTTAGCACCTATGCCATGCTGAAAATTCTACATGTCATGCTGCCTTGAATGGTGAGTTTATGGTTGTTTTGAAGGCAAACATCGGTGGTGAAAAGGGGGAACTAAAGGTACAGCAAGGTCCCACTGATGCAAAGCAGAAGCTCCTGCTGAGATCAAGGCTCTATTCTGGCGATGGAAACAGGGGAGAATAGTATCTGTAGCAAAGACAGGGAGGGTCACCTTCAAGACAAGATTGTGGGTAGCACTGAGATGTATGCTGGAAACAGACAAATGAAGCATGTTTTTAATTACTGGCCACTGGATTTTACCTCACAGTTCTTCCATATCAATGGGAGAAAATAAAGAAGTGGGAATACATAAATCTGCAAAACTATATAGCAAACAAAAAGCAGAAAAAGTCAACCCACATGGTGGTAGAAAACTATATGTATAATAAAGAATTAACATCTTACACAAAGAACCATAGACAAGTGAGGAAAGCTGGGAGCAGTTGAAGTGTCCTACCAGGAAAAAAAAACACACCAATTGTTCATCCAGTGCCAAAAGGTCAGCCTCCGAAATATGCATACAAGTAACATTATATGGACTCAACAGGTTATATTTAAGAAACTGTACATATATACAAATACATATGCATGTAGTAACGAAAGAGAGAACATAAATTTGAAGGAGAGTGGGGAGGGAGGTGTGGGAGGCTTGGAGGAGGAAAGCGGAAGAGTCCATGAATGTTGTAATGAAATTATAATCTCGCCAATATGCCATTTTCTGTACCTGAGTAAATCTTTGCTGCCCTGACTGCTCTGTTTTCTTCACAGGCAGTATTCTGCCCACTGCTCACCACCTCAGGGGAACTATGGCCACAGAGTCTACAGTCACTGCTGCCATCACTGGGGAACTGGTTTCTGCTGACAAAATTGAAGATGCCCCAGCTCTTTCTACCTCTGCAGATAAAATGGAGAGTCTGGATGTGGCTAGTGAAGCTAAGAAACGTTTGGGATTAGAGCAGAAACATCTGGTAATGGGGAAGGTTCCATTGGCGGTTAATGCATTCCAGGAAACAGCTAGTCTTTTAGGTAAGAAGTATGGAGAAACAGCTAATGAATGTGGAGAAGCCTTCTTTTTTATGGGAAGTCACTTTTGGAGTTGGCCAAAATGGAGAATGGAGTGTTGGAGAATGCCTTTGGGAGGAGTGCATGCAGAAAGGAAGAAGAAAAGACAGAAGATGAATCTTTGGTTGAAAATAATGATGATGTAGATGAGGAAGCAAGGGAAGAGTTGAGAGAACAGGTTTATGGCGCCACGGGAGAAAAAGAAGCCAAAAAGGCAGAAGGCAAGTCTCTGTCAAAGTCTGAAACTGGCACAGAGCCAGAAAGTGAGGTGGAGAAGGGTGGACGGGAAGATATGGATATAAGTGAGCCTGCAGAGGAGCTACGGGGAAAAGTTGAATCGACTTCAAAGCAGTTAACTGAACACTCTGGAGAGGCAAAAGAAGCAGCAATACCAGCACTGAATGAAGCTGAGGTCGCTTCTGGGAAGAAAGAGCAGGCATCATTGTGTGCTGAGGAAGGAAAATCAGTTTCTGGGGCTTATGTTCAAAATAAAGAATGCAGAGAAACGGTGCATCAGGAGAAGGAGAGGAAATAATAAGCTTAGGGAAAAAAAGCCAAAAGAAACTTCAGAAGATGGGCCTGTTGGGGCTTCAGAAAAGCAGGGCACTGCAATGAAGGGAGAAGCTGAAACAGTAGATGCTACAGTCAAGTCAGTGGACATGGATGGGGAGGGACCAAAGGATCAGGTAGCTGCCTTTGAGAGTGAAATAGGAACGGCTGTTCTTGAGCAACTGTCAGGGCAAGATGATGAAGTGCTGCCATAAGTGGCTGCAGAGGCTGGGTCAGATGTCTCTGAGAAGCCAGGGCAAGAGATTACAGTTCTTCTCAACAATGGTTCAGTTGATGGGCTATCAGCCGCAGGAGAGCAGACTCCTAGGGAACCGCAGACTCCTGCAGAAAGACTGACAGAGACTAAAGATGGTTCAAGCATAGAGGAGGTCAAGGCAGAGCTGGTTCCTGAACAGGAGGAAGCTATGCTACCTGTAGGAGAGTCTGAAGCAGCTGGAGATGGGGCTGAGACCAAGGTCACCCAGAGGGCCATGGAGAAAGCACCTGAAGACAAATTTAAGATAGCTGCCTATGAAGAGACACAAGAGAGAGACAAACAGATGAAAGAGGATGAAGAAACTGAAGGCTCAGAGGAAGAAGACAAAGAAAATGACAAGGCTGAAGGAAACACAAATGAATCAGTTCTTGAAAATAAGTCTCTTCAAGAAAGCGAAGAGGAACCTACAGCTTGTCTGGGATGTGCTAGACTTAGCAAAGACCTTTTGTAAAAGGCAAGAAACAAAAGAAACCCAGCTTTATGTTGCACAAGCCCATCTTAAACGTGGAGATATTAGTGTTGAATCTGAGAATTATAACCAAACTATGGAGGAGTTCCAGGCTTACCTAAGCCTCCAAGAACAATATTTGGAAGCTTGTGACCATCTCCTTACAGAGACTCACTACCAGTTGGGTTTGGTCAACAGTTACAACTCTCAGTATGATGAGGCAGTGGCACAGTTTGGCAGATCTGTTGAAGTCATTGAGAAAAGAATGGCTGTACTAAATGAGCAGATGAATATGAGAAAGGAGTTGAGGAGCTGAAGGAACTGCTACCTGAAATTAGAGAAAAGGTAGAAGATGCAGTGGGAATGAAGCTGAACTGGCCTTGAAAGCTACTCGGGTAGAGAGCTCTTCTTCAAGGTTTCACTACTGGTGGAGCAGGCACCTCAGTATCCATGAGTGCCAGTAGAAAACCAAGAGACAATGCTTCCTTGTCAAATTGTGACTGATATTTCCCATCTTGTCAGAAAGAAGAGGAAACCAGAGGAAGAGAGTCCAAGAAAGATGATGCAAAGAAAGCCAGGCAAGAGCCAGAACTGAATGGAGGCAATGGGGATGTTGTCCCCAGTGGACACAAAGTTTCAGAAAACATAGAGGCTGAGAATCAGGCTAAAAGCCCCACAACAGCAGAGGGGACTGTGGAGTCTGCATCTATAGCTGAAGGCACTGCATCTTAAGAGGGAACAGAACCTTTCTCCCAAGGGAAAGTGGTTTTGTACAAAATGTATTTTTTTTCACTTTTAGGGATTCTTTTTGTATAACTTCAATAAATATTGTAGGCAACAACAAAAGAAAAGAAATTATAATCTAAAAAAATGAACTAAAAAGGGTTACTATCCAAAATATGTAAGGAACTCATACAATCCAACAACAAACATTTTTTTGCAAACTAAAAGTAAAATCCACAGATAACTTGATTATTGGCAAGGACAATTTAAGAACATTTTTCTAAGAAGTCATTCAAATGACCAACATGTGTATGGACAGATCTTCAACATCACTAATCAAGCCAACAGTCCAAACCACAATGGCCTATCACCTCAGACCGGGGAAGGTGGCTTTACGAAGTAAGCCTGAAGACAAGTGTGTGAGGCATAGATAAAAGGGAACATTCATAGACTAGAGAAACCACTCAGGGGTTCAGCACACACGCTGCCCTTCAGATAACCCAAGGTTCAGTTTTCAGCAGTCCTGCTGGGTGGCTCTCAGGCACCTGCAGCTCCGGCTCCAGGAGATTTGGTGCCCTCTTCTGGCCTCCACAGAGAAAAAAAAATTAAAAAAAAGAAAAAAACAGCAAAAAGATGAAACTAGAACTATGACCTGACTCCAGATCCTAGTTACAGGGATGTTTCCAAAGAGGGGAAAGAAAAAAAAAAACAGTATGTTGAAGAATTATTTGTACTCCAAATCTCCAGAAGTTTTAACATTTTGCATGATTAATGTAAAGTAGTAATTGGTTTCTTATTAATCAAATATTTCATGGGGGATAAATATGTAAAACCCATCCTCTGAAGAGCCACTGCATGTTCTTTATTTTTCTTCAGATAATGACTGCAAGCCACAATAGTGACTAGTACCGACATCTCCATTTTATTTTTCCTTCATAAGTCTGTTCAGCATAACCACAGTGGTTACTGTTGATTCATTGGTTGGATCTGGGAGAGACTAAGAGAATGTGCCTGGGTGGGTAGTGAAAATTTCCAGATAGGGACTATCTGAACGTGGAAGAGCCCCTATCAGTGTATATGTTCCTTTCAGTGCATGGCTCGGGTATAGAGGTTGGAACAGAAAGCCATGCTGTTTGTTTGTCTGCATTGGCTTCTGGGAGTGTATTTTATCCTCCTGCTTCTGCTACTGCTGCTGCTGGCTACTGATGATGATGATGATGATGATGATGATGATGATGATGATGATGATTGTGGTGATGATAATGGTGATGATGATGGTGATGATGATGACAATGATGATAGTGATTATGACGATGATGATGGTGGTGATGATGGTGATGATGGTGATGACAATGATGACGGTGATGATGATGATGACAACGATGACGGTGATGATGATGACGATGATGATGATGTTTCCATCCTCTGTTGGCACCAGTTTCTAGATTCCTCAGCTCTACAGTAGACTGAAAACAAGCAACTCTTCATGACTCTTCCAGGTTTTCAGTGACAGGATGGAACTGTTGAAGCATTTGGTTCCATGGATTTAGAATTTTCATACTCTCCAGATGCCTACCATTGAACTGCCCAACCCTTAGCATGCAAGTCATGCTACTGAGTTGCCTTTTATAATATGCATGTAGTCTATTGGTCCTGTTCCTATAGAGATGCCTATCTAATGCAGCTGTGAGGCATGCACACACATGCACATATGATGTCATGAAAACAGGATAGAAACTGCTTTCTAACTAGATAGAAGCAAGAGAAGAAGAAATATATTAAATATTATAAGCAAGAAGAAGAAATATATTAAATATTAATATATGTAATAATATATTAAAAACAAAACAATCATAACACTGTGTGTTTCTGGAGGTTCCTAGCAGGTGGTATCTTGAAAAAAAATACAGGCAAAAACATAAAAATTTTTATTTTCTCTTTATTAAGTCTTAGTAGAATAAATTAACTTCATGAAGATAATAAATATTTAAGAAAATCCACTAATGATTGAACAAAAAGATAAGGAACTAACATGTCTGGGCACTTTACCTATATTCTTCTCTTTAGAAGAACCTGGCTGAATCATACACATCATTCAGCTGACGCTAAAGCTTAGAGATGTTAGCTGACTGGCATCAGTCAGAAGGAAGCTGCCAGAAAACAGAGCTGATATGTGTGACCATAAACGTTTTTCAAGTTTTCAGTAATCACTCTTTAAATATTTATGCATTTTCTGTGTATGAGTGTTTGGTCTACAAAGACGCACATGCAGCATGCATATGTCAAGGGCGGCGATCAGAAGACAGAAGCAGGGAATTGTAGCACTTGTTCTAATAGGTCTTAATAATAAAAGCCCAGAGCCAAATATAAGGGGAAATGCTGAGAGATCAGAGAACAAAGGAGCAAAGCACAACCCCTTACCTACTCAAATTCCCAGCTGAAAAGAGCCTGAGCTCCTGTCTCCTCCCGCTTTATCACTTCCTCTCTCCACCCAGTCATATTACTTCCTGTCTGTCTGCACAGACCTCCAGACCTCTATGGTTAGCTAGTGGCTAGCTCCGCCCTCTGGTCTTCAGGCAAGCTTTATTTGTACAAACAAGATATCGCCACAGGGATATTCATAGACTATTCACCTGAAAGGTGCTAATGTTTAGAACTATAGGAAGGACTCAAAAACTTTTTTCACAAAGAAGTAAGTAATCTAACTAAAACGTACTGATAACCTGAATAAACACGCTGCAGATGATACTCAAAAGGACAATAGGTTTTTAAACACGCATGATGTATTAGCCATGGGGGAAATTGAAGAAAATCCAGATAAGATGTCATCTTACTACATCTTACTACAGTGGCCACCATGAAGATGAAGATTACCAAGTGCTGACGCGGGTGTGGAGAGAAGCAAACTCATCTACCGTTTGTAGAAATGCAGATGTTACAGCCATGGAGAACAGTGCAGAAGTGCTTCAAAAACTTAAGAACAGATGTACGGTCACATCCAACTGTATCACTTCCAGATGTGAATCCCAAATGCGAAGTCAGCAGACCAATGACATATCTCCATGCATGTACTTACCAGTACTGTTCACATGATCAAAGATATAGATAGCATCAACAAGGGTGTTCATACATGAATGGATGAGAAAAAAAGGGGGGGTCTCTGTACAGTAGAAGATGATGTGCCGTGAAGAATGAGCTCATTTTCAAGGAAATGGGTGAATGAGAGGGGATACATACATTGTGTTAACACTGACTTTATTTTATCTGGGTGCAGAATGGTGGTCATTTAAGGAGAGAAAACATAGGAGAAGGGCGAAGGGAGTTACCTAATGGACACCCAAACAAAGGCAGACAGAAGGAACGAGTTTTGACGATCCTCAGCACAAGGGGATGACAACAGTTTATGATCAGCTGTGGCATTTTTAAGAACACTTAAAAAGAGAAGAGCCTCACAGTTCCAAAGAGGAAGCTGTGGCAAGAGCACTGCTGCCTTGGTCTGGCTGTCACACTCACTGTGCACAAATATTACAAGTCAACCAACAACAAAACAAAGTGTGTCTCTTGCCTTGCCCCCTGCGTGAAACAGAAATAAACAGCTTTATCTGCAGGAATTTGTTTAAGAACCCCAGAAGTAGAATCAAGCCCAGAATATCCCAAATAAAAGACCAATTCAATCCTTAGGACTCTTTTTAACTCTCTATACATATACTGTTTTTCCCATTGGCTTTGGAAAAGTCATGGTAATTAGAAAGTGCTTTCTGCTTGGCATAAATTCCCTATTCATAAACTAGAGAGGTTGGAGCCTACTAAAGATATGCATCCTAGACAACATCATGCTTTCAAAAGCAAAAGGCAGATACTGAAAACAAACCTACGAAAGGGCTTCATTTATTATGGGTTCAAAACAAACTTTGCTCAAGTCTTTGAAAACAAATGACATTCCCTGGAAAAAGAAGAAAAAGAGCTCAGCGGATGGGAGTCAAAACGTCTGTATTTTAAATCCAAACTCTAGGGTGAATGACTGTGAACTCTTAAATCACATTTTCCCGAACATAGCATTTTTATTAATTGTTTGCAATTTTCATACAATGTACCCCAATCACACTTGATTTCCACTCTTCCCAGGTCCATCCTCCCACCCTTTGCACTTCCCCACACCAAATAAAAATCCCCCACATACAATTTGTGTTGCCCATGTACTCATTGGAGCCTGGTTGAACTGCCAGTGGCCCAGTCCCTTAAAGAAAACTGAGTCCTTAATCCCCATCAGCAGTCACCAACTGTGAAGAGCTACGCTTCAGCATCTTTATCACGATTATTAAGGACTCTCTACAATGGGCTCCTGTCTGGATTTTCTTTGGGGTGGGGGCATGTCAGAGAAGCTGTCAATGTCTCTCGTTCTCAGTTATGAGTCTGCAGTCATCGATACCATCACAAAAGAAACTTCCTTGTCCATAGAAGTCTGCAGCAGCACAGAACATGAACTTCACATGGTTTCCAGCTGCACAGATCATGAACTTCACATGGTTTCCAGCTGCACAGATCATGGACCTCAGAATGGTTTCCAGTAGCAGCACAGACCACGGACATCAGTCTGGTCTCTGGACTAATCAGATTCCTAAGTCCCAGTGTCCTTGTTGGAGAAAAACACACCCAAGGGAATGTTTAACACAGCAATATTCTAACAAAGCCACGAGTGTCCAGTGGGAAACAGAATTTATCTTTAATCATCTAGCAGCTGGCTACCAAGGACTAAAGAAAAGACTAAAGGGTCTCTCCCTTGATGAAGGTTCTTTTAAAGTGAATCTCCCAAAAGTGTAAACGGCCCCCTTTTACCATGGAAATGGGCATGTCTGAAAGACTCCAGACTCTGCATTTCTGACATTTCCAACATTCCTTATGCAGCTAATACCAAACTTCGGTTGGCTTGACCACTAGATGGGTATGGTGGTACATATCCATAACCCCAGCACGAGAAAGCTAAGGGGAGAGGACGGCGTTAGCTCATGTGACCAGCCTTGATCATACAGTGGTTTAGAAACTAAAAACATTATTTATTTATGCACCAAAAAAAAAGTTTTCATGTTTACCAAAAATCAGAACAGTTTATTCCTGAAATCCAAGTCCAAATACAACCAAAGGCACCTACAGAACTCTACACCCTTAGCAGTGGAAAAGAAGAGAACATGATCTTCCTTCTGTTCTAGGTCTTCCATTTAAGTCTTTCTTTCCCCCCTCCTATAGTGAATTTTCTCCAGGATAGATGAAATGCAGAACTTAGCTTTCTACCTTCTCACTATTGGTTAAATGACACTTTAGACCAGGACACCTTTACCAAGGAGTCTTCAAAGGAGAAATTAGGTTTGTCCTTGCTCATTCATCCATGCAAGAAGGTTTGCAACATCTGCACAAACGGCAGCAGAAGCTGGCAATCTATATTCGCTTGATCAGCCTGATCTTGTTGCAAAGGCTAAAGTTCTATTTTAAGTTTAAATTACGATAATGAAGAGATCTATAAAATAAAAGTGCCCCTAACCTGTAAGCCCCACTTGTGCAAGGAGGGATCACTTCCTGGAAGGTTGAGGGCTATTTCTCATGTAAAATAGCAAGCCGCATGTTTTCACGTAGGAGAACAAGGTTGGTTGCCCCAACTGCACAGGATATGCTTGACCACAAGGAGGCATGAGGTCCTAGGTGGGAGGTAAGTCGGCAGGAAGTACGTCAGGATGTGTGCTTGCTTCCGATTGGACGAAGGTGGGAAGAATGTAATCTTGTGGGCTTTTCCTTTATAAGCGCCTGACTAACCAAATGGAATGCCATTCTCTGGGAATCCGGGGTATGAACCTGGCCAAGGCCCACCATCCTGGCCAATATTAAGTAAAGTTTGCTTTAATGGGACAATCGTAGATTTGATCTTTCTATTTGATGGCTAATTAATGAAGTCTTCAAACAAAGCTTTGAGCAGCTAAGCATTATTAGAGATAAAGTTTTCATGTTCTCCTACCCTTTCATTTATAAGGAAATTATCATGAATTTCCAGGTTCAAGGTGGGAGCTCAGAAGATGTGCATTTTACAAACTCAACACAAACAAGAAATGAAAACTTTTTTTCAATTGGTTTTGGGGGTTATATAAATTTTCAGCCTTGAGGCAAACTTCCGATACTTTTTTCGACAAGGAGAGAAAGGGGGAAACGCTGTACTTTCAAGTGGAAGCATTATGTGCCTTGGTCCCTAGTTGCAGTTTGTACGAAACAGCAAAGAGCCACAATGATATTTTTCCATTTTAAAAAGAATGCTAAGGGGCAAGCAAAGCAAGAAAAACAACCCCTGGCACTGACATGTTCCACTAACTTAGAAGTACCACCGCCACCCCAAGTTTAACACACAGAACCAAAATAATCAATTTCCTTTTGAGAAATTACGTGAGGAGTTCTATAAATCACTGAAATAAAAATGTGTGCTTACAAGTGTAGAAAAAGACAACAATTTTGAATAAATTATAAGCCAAAACTATGATTCTGTCTCCAATTCTTTTGTGCTAAAAATAAAAGGGGAACTATCTGTCAAAACATGACCCACAGCAAATGATCCTTCAGCACGGAGGCTCCCAATTGTGCCTCACAAGTGTGTTTCTAGATTTCCACACTGAAATCAGAGTGCTCACTTGTGCTGAAGCAACAGAGAAACTTATCATCTTTACTTCCTGTCTGGTCCCGAAGAAACACAGGACAGATGGCTGAGGTGCCTATTAGCATACCAAAGTGCATGCTGGCATCCAGGCCAGGCTCACTGGGCCCCTACTGCTCCTCTCTGCTCTGCTCACACCAGTCCCCTTATCTCAACCTTTCCAGCCCTGCGGCTTCCCTGAACTTCCCTTTCCCCAGCTCTATTCCTAACCTGCAGTATGTTATATTTTCGTTTTATTTCCATCTAAGCATTAATCCCATTTTATTTATATTTTGAAGCATGTAAATTTTGGCTCAAAAGTGTGTTAATTCCCAAACTTTTAGAAAACTTAAAATATGGGGCTGGAGAGATGGCTCAGTGGTTAAGAGCTCTGGCTGCTCTTCCAAAGGTCCTGAGTTCAATTCCCAGCAACCACATGGTGTCTCACAACCATCTGTAATGAGATTTTTTTTTTGTAATATAATTTTTTTATTGAAAAAAAAATTTCCGCCTCCTCCCCGCCTCCCATTTCCCTCCCCATCTCCCTTTCCTCCCCCCCCCCCCCCCCCCCCCCCCCCCCCCCCCCCCCCCCCCCCCCCCCCCCCCCCCCCCCC
>NW_026067962.1:9656894-9682745 GCF_014885135.2 Alexandromys fortis
GAGAGAGAGAGAGAGAGAGAGAGAGAGAGAGAGAGAGAGAGAGAGACCTATCTGCCTGTAGATAGATGGATCTACCTATAGGTAGGTAAGTAGGTGGATGCATGGATAGATGGATGGATAGGTAGGTAGATAGCTTTTACTGACTTCTTGCACAGTGGGTCCTTTTCTATCCCTACTTAAATAAACAGGACAAACAGATTTTTACAAATACAACTTAATCAGTGTGAAATAAATACAGCCTTAAAGCCAGCATCACAAGTAACATTAAAAACAAAGAAAATATTTGAGTAGAAATAGGCAGAAAGAAAGGTTTACACTCATGGTGCCAGTTTATTTTTCAGAGAGATGCTGAAACAATACGCATGTAAGAGAAAGGAAAGAAGGCAAACGTGTGAGAACTAAGAAAGAAAAACTAACCTTTGTACTTGATAAAACTGTGTAGCTAGAAAACTAATCTCCAAGGGAATTTACTAAGTCTCTGCCAATTACTCTACAAAACATCACAGCCTGGAACACACATGAGAAACAACTAAAGGGGCTTAAATATCGAGAAAAGACTATATTAAGAACAAGATAGATGAAATATTTAGCAATGAACTTATCTAGAGAACTACATATAAGTTCAAATACTAGTAAAGAACACAAAGAAAACAATTTTCAATCCGTAAGCCTATGGACAGTCATATACTTTGTATTTGTGGAGGTGAGGCAGTATTTTTTAAATATTCAGTAGACATTTAAAAATCAATAATATTTTAGGCAAGTAATAAATAAAGATAAATACTTAAGGAAAGTCATTTGCAGTAATGGGAATAAAATGCATAATTAAATCTAAATTTATAGATACATTATCAGCAGTGATTTAGACCAGCTAAATTTATTCACTGTGTTCAGATCAGGCAAGAAATAAAAGATTCAGAGCACACAGGAAAATGATGCAAAATAAAGCCAATAAAGAATAATTTCTAACATATGGAGAACTGGCAAATGCAATATTAAAATAATCTGGTGTATAAGGAAGAAAAGTTTAAAATACAATCTAACCATCATCAATCTTCTACAAATATCCTGCTCGACTAAAATCTAAACCAACAAAAGAGAAATGTTTAAAAAAATGAATTCATATGAGTTCTCTGTGATACTGTCAAAATTAATAGCAAAAATATATTTAATATATAATGTATTCTTTAAATGAGCTGGGTTGAAGAATAAATAAAATCTTTCTGTTTTGAATAAAACTTTACAGAAATATTTAACAATGCAAATCATAGCTCATAGTATAAATCCATAATGGGATTCTTCATGTTTTTTAATATATCAGAAGTTTAGAAGTAGGGAAAATATCTACGTACATTTATAATATGTATCATAAGACCCTGAAGAGAGCTATTATTGAAGATATGGCAAATACATATTGAAAATTAATTACCTAAATCAATGTATCCCAATTCTACACTTTCCTAAGACATTAGAAGTAAACTTAAAGACATTCACAAATATTTAAAGCATAAACCATAACAATTACCCTCATACTTGCAACTTACGAGATGATTACTATTTAAGACTATTAGGTTACATGTATTTAATACACATTGTATGTAGAAACCTTAAAACTTTTGAACATTGGGTGTATTTTTTTGTTTTACTTGTATTCTTCCTACACAAAAATTACATTAACATGGATTTACATTGTGTGCTGATCTCTGAGATTATTCCTGAGAAGGCTGCAGCTTTCTGAAGAGCCTCCCCTCAGGATAAAACACTTAGAAGGAGGCTGTGCCAAGAACTGTAAAAGAGAAACTGAGTTAGTAATATGTCGCCTGATTATAATGTCTGTCCCTGTGAACTGTCATGAGTTAGAGTAACAAAACATTGTTCACTTACTTTACAACAAAATGTAGAACTCTCTGCTTTGTGGGTTGCTGTGTTTTGACCACGTATTTTCTTTGCAGATCAGTTTCTGCTGACTTCTTTGAAGGGAGGGCACGGGCATCAAGAGAAGGGAAGAAGAGCTTGGAGAGCGTATTGGCAATCCTCCACCCAACGTACTTAGAGAAAACTTCTTCGCCTAGGCTTGGTGCAACTTTTGTGCTGTATCTAGTAAAAGGGTCGACTGGGTTGTTTATTTCAGCCTGTTGAAGTGAAAAGAAGAGCAGTTTGAATATGATTGAGTTAAAGGAAAATCCAAGTCATTTAATAAAAGATAAAGTGTATATTCATTTTCTTTGAATAACAGTACCTTCATAGGGTCAGTTAAAGGGCTCGGTGGTAAAGGTTCTTGACCCAAACTCTGATGACCTGAGCTTGACCCACAAGTCCCACACATGGAAGGAGAGAACAGACTTCTGTAAGCTGTCCTCAGGCCTTCATAACACACCTTTTGTACACACAGAGTATACTCAGCACAAAAAAATAAATAAATGTAATTAAAATTGTGTAAAAATAATCTTTGAAATAAAAAAGTTTCCCCCAATTTAAAAAAGGAACAAAGCAATATTCAGTAAAGAGAACAATTGCATATTGGTTCACATTAGGTAATTCTTTAATGTAATGATAAGATTAACATTTTAAATATGATACAGTTGACATACAAGAGTTTCATAAAAAACAAGCACTTAAAGTGCTGTATCCTTATTTTATGAAATTTTCTTTACTCTGCTTATAGCTTAGAACCCCACTAAAGTGAACAGAACATTTCCAGAGAATGGATTTTAAAAGAACTGTAAAAATAATAGTTTTGCATTTAGCAACAGTTGAAAAAGTTTTTTGGATTTTTTTTATGTTTTTGGATTTTTATTCATTGTTTTTTATTTTTATTTATTATTTTTATTTATATTTTTATTTATTACAGACACACAAAACATGAAAATTGTTGTGCTGGCTAGATTTATGTCAACTTGACAACACTGTCATCATCTGAGAGGAGGGAACATCCATTAACAAATTCCTTCATAGAACATGATTGTAGGCAAGCCTGCAGAGCATTTTCTTAATGGGAAAGGGCCCAGTCTATGGTGTATGGATCCGTCCCTAGGCTGTTCTATAAGAAAACAGGTTGAGTAAGATGAGGAGCAAGACAGTAAGTAGCACTCTTCCATGGCCTCTGCATTGGCTCCTGCCTCCAGGTCTTACCCTGTTTGAGTTCATATTCTGACTTCTTCCGATGATGAATAGTGATATCAAAGTGTAAGCAGAATAAAACCTTTCCTCCCCAACTTGCTTTTTGGTTTCAGTGTTTCATAGAAGCAATAGAAATCCCAACTAAGACAACTACGCATATTAATCAAGTACAATATTATATTTCAAAGCAGTAGATGCTAATTAGTGCTGTATACCAAAGTCATGACACAGTGGGAAAATTCCAAAATGTTTCATCAAATTCTATTCAAACTGAGATACTGTTTGAAATCTCCACTATGTATTAGATACCAAGGCTAACTCTAAACACTTTTTAAAAATTCAGAGGCTTATTTTCTTTGGCTTGACTTAGTAATAGCAAATGGAGATTTACTAAAACCTCACATGTTATATTTTACAGATTATAAGTTGGGTGCTGTTTGTTTTTATTTATAGTTTAAATTTTTTTTCTGAATAGCATTGGTCTTTACAAAGCTCTTCACCGTCACATGGAGTTCATTTTAGATGACTGAGGTTCCTGTTATAACATCTATGTGAGCAGTTGGAGCTGAGCAGACACTTGCATCAATAGAGTTACCTCCCCAGCAGGCATGAGGACTGAACTTTATCCCCCAGGATCCATGCCAAATAATAATAATAATAATAATAATAATAATGATAATAACAACCTTCCGTTTGTCACGAACTGCAGTGGATACAGATACTGCTGGATGTTCAAGTGTTGGGAATGCATGACAGTTGAGAACTCATCCCTAAAAAGGTCATCTGGATCATCTTCTTGAAGGCTCGGGGAACATTGTGACAGAGAGAGCAGAATAAATTTAAAAGCTACAAGCTAGGGAAAAGATCCACAAACTGCTACGTCCTCAGCGTGACACAGCCATAGCAGTAATGATCTTACAGATGTGGTTGTCTGCACTACACCTGCATGAGACTGAGCGTGTCATCCGTCAGCGACGGGTGAGGAAATGTCAGGAATAGGAGGGAAATAGGGGAGTGTGTGATTGGGAACAACCTGGATGTACTCTGTGCACGTATGAAATTGCCAAAGAAAAAGTCTACAAAAATATTTTTAAAGTTCAAATTTAAAAGCTCCCACAAGTTCACCATTCAGATGAACTATTATGAGCATATTGAATTGCTGATATAAAGTTTTATTTCATGTATGTGTGAACGTAAATAAATGTTTTACATGTGTTTTAAAAAAGAACATGAAATTTTGGGTGTAAAGGAGGCAGTGACCTCAAAAGATCTATTCACAGCATGGTGAATGCAGTTGATAATTGTGTCATTTTTCTTCAAAAATGTCAAGAGAAGACTTTAAATGTTAGTCATGTGAGACACGTTGGTTGGCTTGATTTAGTTATTCCGTAGTATATATAAATTTCAATTAACCTTACTGGACTTAAAAGTATATACAATTTTGCCAACTAAAAAGAGAAATTAAATGTTAGTAAGTGACATCATCAAAGCAGGGAACCTTATTGTTGTGCTGTTTCAAGAAAAAAAAGAATTTTATCAATCATTCTCATTGAAATATATCCACTCTTAAAGCATTTAAGTTCAATTATGTCTACACACTGTATTCAGTATACAATTGCATTCAGACTATTTACAGCTGAGCATTCCTGAGACACAAAGTACAACTGTGTCTGAGACGTGATGGCTGTCGTGATGTGTAGCAAGAGAGCCCACAGAGCCACTGCATGTGCCTTGAATTCTGGAGTGAGAGCACCTATGTTTTGTTTAAAGTCAGTGCTTCTTAGCTGACTTCTTTCTAAAAGATTTCAGAGCCTTTAAAAGCTCCATCATGAGAGGACCTGGCAAACCAGGAGGTTTCATGGCTGAAGATTGCTTAGTCAAGTGGTTCCTTCAAACAACTCCAGCTAAGAGATTTGGGTGTATGGAAATTGGTTTGTCAAAAGTGTGGTATGTGTAACAATAAAAAGAGGGATTTACAAAGCCATGAGCACTCTGTCCATCAGGGGCTGGACTTCCTCTGCAGAGAGCCTACAATTCATCTTTGAGAGACCCCTTTTCGTCGATAGGCTCGTGCAAAACAGAACACCAACATGATGTACAGGACATTGTTTAACACTTTGGAGTCTAAAGCCTTCTTTGTAAGATGTCAGTCACACCTGACTGTGTCTTCAACTTACCAATTGTCTTAATTCTCATTAGAAAAGACGCTTTAAGATATATAGTAACATACACTATAGCGCACATGTAAGACATTACTATGAGCATACGAACAACTAGGATACAATAAATGAATAAAAGAATGAACGAGTATCTAGACCAGCAAAAATAATGTCTTCTCATAACATCATATATGGAAAACACCACATTGTATGGAAGGCTGCATTCCTCTAACCCTATACTTTTGATGCTGTTTTCATCATGTCTCATTTGACTGTTCCTCACTTTTTTTCTATTCAAGGTAGAACTGGCTGTATAGGTTGATGTGTCAGCTGGTTTATCAAGATGAAGACATTCCTTCATCTCTCCTCTGGTATACTGTTGGAAGCTCAGGGAAATCCCACCCTTCATTGATGTCCAAGGCCTTCTCATATCTCAATCAAACAGATATTTTCCTTATTTATAAAAACTTCCCACCAAAAAAGACTTTCTTCTTTTTCACTGAATGTCCTTTTTTTTCATCACTTTTTCAGAAGTGATGTCTCTGTAGGCTTTAGTAAGTCAGGGTTGTATTTATTGATGGATTGTTAGAAGTTGACCTTTAGTTTTGTTTGGGGAAAAAATCACAATTTTTAATGTCTATGAAGCTTAGAATTAAAATTGTATGAGTAGAATTCCTGATGGTGAGTTCTCCTACATACATATTCTAACCACAGGCAAGAGCAGATGTTTGCCCTTTGATTTCATAGTGGAAATAAAGATGTGGAAGCCAGCATTAATGCAGGCTGGTAGGTAGATGGTAATTCAGCAAAGCAGAAATTCTCCCAGGGAAACAGGATACACTAGCGATCCAAAAGGCAAAAGCTCTCCAGAGTCCCGAATTTTGAATCAATAATTAAGGAAATATAGAAAATGCAACAAAATCTGAGCTACTGCTCAGATTGCTAGTGATGAGAGATGTCTCCACAGTTTCTTAAGTAATATTAGAAATGAAGTTGTTTTATTTTTTTTTTGGTAAACATTTTTGCAAAGTTAAGGGTCTAATAGTTGCTTTTTATAAGAATTCTAACCCCACAAAGAAGAGCAGCATGAGTAACTCTTAGTTATTGAAATTCTGATCATGAGGGCATCATTTCTCATCACCATGGAGAGTTTCATAAATGCAGAGTCACAGTCTCTACCCTTGTAGGGACGTTAAAGTCTAAAGCAAAATGACAATCAGGATTAAAGTAAGGATTGAATGAGAATATCATGTTTCCCACTCACAAGTTATGTGGTTTTTCTGTAAGTCATTCAATCTGGCTGTACATTTTTCCCGACAGCTGAGTTGAAGACTAACAACCTGCCCAAGAGTAATTGCAAAAGTTGAACGTGGAAGTTGACCGTGTTTCCCAGCTCTTTGTGACCCTACCTCTCTCAAGGCCAGCGCCTCCTTGGCATTTGCTTTCAGAAAGAGCAGGATGTAGTGCAAGCAAGAGAGTCTTTGAGTACCATTTGCTGACAGGGCATGAACCACCTGCCACTTGTTGCACCCTGAGCCACACTGGCCACGATGGTAGGAGGGCTGTGGCCTTACGTGAGGCTAATGTGTCAGTTAGTGCTTTGCTTCGCCTGTGTACTGCAAAGGCTCTCTGAGCACCACTGCAGTCTTCAACAAGATTCCACGACTTCAGCATTTTGTTAATGAGACACAGTTCTTCAAAAGGAAAGTCAGACATGAAGGAATAGAAAGCCGTGCACAGAGACACTGATGGAGACTGACCACCATCTTGTCTGCTCAACAGACTGTATTGAGACTATGGAAAAATCACTAAGTATCAAAAACCATCTTAACAATCTCACCGTGAAATTATAACCACAAAGGGCTTTACCTGATGAGTCAAAAACACTCTGAATAAAGCCACACATTCATCTGAAGTGTGTATATTTCTCTTTGATATTCCAGGTCATGTACCAGATGGCAGAGAGCCATTATACGTGACAGCTTCTCCTGCGTGTGTCAACATATGCTACTGAAGCCCCAGCATGGAGAAGCCTTGCTCAATACAAGTCTTTCTTGAAACATTTCAAACAAAACACATTAATTACCATTTGTTTATTATGCTACTATGCGTAGATAACAGGGTTTTTTTTCTCTATATTGGGTTTATATTCACTTTGTTGCACAAAGGACTTGTGTTTAGGGATCTATTCAGAATTGATTTTCACTTTAAATATTCTTGTTACGTTTTTCACCTCTCTCCAGACCTCCCAAAGCATCAAATATTATGAACAGATATAACAAGATTAATGATGACAGAATGTTATTACAGATTAAAAAGTATACAAAATATGGTAGTACATAATGAAGTTAAGCAACGGATTTATCAGTAATGAAGATGAATTGAAGTTTTAAATTAAAAAATTATTCATTTGATGTGGGATGTCCTTCTCTATATGTGTTGCTTTATTGGTTGATAAATAAAGCTGCTTTGGCCAATGGCAGGGCAGAATAAAGCCAGGTGGGAAATCTGAACAGAGATATAGGGAGAGAGTAGGCGGAGTCAACAAGATGCCTTGTAGCTGCCAAAGGAAACAGATGCCCCAGAACCTTACCAGTAGGCCACAGCCTCATGGTAGTGATACACAGACTAATAGAAATGGGTTAATTTAAGATATAAGAGTTAGTTAATAATAAGCTTGAGATAATAGTGTTGTAATTAATACAGTTTCTATGTGATTATTCGGGTCTGAGAGGTTGGGAAACAAACAAGCAATCTCTGCCTACAAAAATGGCGCCTGAATGACTGGGACTAATGCACATGGCCTGCCACCCACTTTGGACACAGTTTCTTGTACACCCATTCAGGGTTAGGAGGAAAGTAGCTGAGAGCACGCCAGCAGCTCAGCACTTTCTGCCTGGGTAACCTGCCAAATCAAGTCTGCTAGGCATACACAGGCATGAAAGCATGGTGAATTCCTACCACCATACACAGAGATATTTGCAGGTCATGAAGTGCGCTGCATGGCAGATTTAGCTTTTACTCAGATAAAAAAGATTTTATGTACTTCATGCTTCTTCCCCAAACTGAAGTGGTAAGCACAACTCCTACCTGTTGGTCCCAGAGCTGGCAGAAAAGTTATTTCCACCATATTGTTAGGCTTAGAGAGGTGGAGCCAGCATCCAGGGCCAAGGTGACCACACTGCTTACCATTTTAAAATGCTCCTTGTCAGAAAAGGATTTCAGATACACAATAGGACAGATTCAGACATTAAAAAAAAACTCTAAACAAGACACAGTGTGTTCAAAAAATGTAACACCATATTGAGTGAGGTAACCCAGACCCAAAATGACAAATAAAGTATGTACTTACTCATAAGTGGCTTTTAGACATAAAGCAAAGAAAAACCAGCCTACAATTCACAATCCCAGAGAACCTAGACAACAAAGAAAACCCTAAGAGAGACACACATGGATCTAATCTACATAGGAAGTAGAAAAACACAAGATATCCTGAGTAAATTGCAAGCATCAGGATTAGGGAAAAGGATAGGAGGGGAAAGGAGAGGAAGGAAGGGAGCAGAGAAAAATATATAGCCCAATAAAAACAATTTTTTAAAAAAATGTACATAGGCTTGGGAGATAGAAGAGACAGAGTAAAAACATTTTAAAAAATAAAACAAAGTCTTTAAAGAGAAAGTAAAAGTAATATAAAAGAGTACAGGCAGACATAGATTAAAGAAGTAAAAATATTTATAAAAGTTGCATAAAGATGAAAAATACACAGAGAGTCTGGATTATGTATACTATTGTATTTAATTTTTTGACTGCAGAGAGACATTTGATTGTGAGGGCTGCTAAGCTACATCAACATATATATTTTAAAGGTATCTTGACTTCAAAATTTAAGTCTAGTGATATGTTGCTTTGAAAAAGAGATTCTGCTTTTGTTTTCACAGAAAATAAAAGCCTGTGGATTCCTTCTAGGATAATATGGTTTGATCAAACAGACCCCTTCCTTCTAGGATAATATGGTTTGATCAAACAAATCCCTTGAAGTGAAGGCCTAGGTGGTCTGACGTCCACAACAGCTTCAGGACTGATGGCTGAGATGTACTAACTATACAGGATACTATTTAAAAGACCTGATTGACAGCACCCCAATCAGCAAAATGTAATCTAAAAAATTACACCCAAATTCCCAAATACTGTTTATAAATTATTGTTTTCATTTAAAGCAGATTTATTGCAAGTAATTTATCATGATAGTCAATTTCTATAAAAAAGGAGGATATGATATAGAAATAAATACTTTGCAATTGGTATGGATCTTGATCTATTGATACAAATTTGAGGTAGATTTGTTACATTGTGTATATGTATTCCTGTTCTTGTTTAAGGTATTGTGTTTGTACAGCTCATTTATAAATGTAATGTTTACTTAAAAATACAGATTAATAGCTAGTCATCTATAATAGTCAAACTTGTAGTCATGTTAGTTAGGTTTTCTCGATGTACAGAGATATATTTCAGAAGGGTAGGCATTCTTCAGCACTTCAAAGACCTACAGAATATGGCATTTAAAATGTTTTGAGAACTTGGACTTTCCTCCACTGTGAGAAATATCTGCTTCTGGCAGCACCAATTACCTCAGAGAGGTTGATGGGCATTGAAGAAACTTGTTATGGAATTCGTCTTCAATATGACAAGGCTAGCCATTTGGGTAAGAAACTGCATTGCCTGGACTGCTTTATGGTATGCTGTATGAACTGGATGTGCAAGACCCACAGAAAAGTGACAGATGGCCCTTCAGGATTCCTGCCTCACAGAAGAAACTTCCAGACATTCTGCAGGTCACAGAAGAAAACAACTAATAAACTTTACTATTACAAGGCAGAACAGATCTTCAAATGTTCTGCTTCATGGAAAAGTCTGCTGGATAGTATGGGCCTATAGGCTGAAAACGGATACCCCAACATTACAGAAGAACTTTGGTCCAAGCAATAAAATGTCTCTGGCAATTCTAGAGTTTTGGAAGTTACTTACAATGCAATTTCTATTTACTTAGGTAATATTATATCCTTCTGGGGTCTTTAAAGAGTTTAAGACAGATAGTTATTATTTTCCTTAGTTATGATAAAGGATAAATTAGATATAAAGCTTTAGACTCACAAAGATAGGATAGATGATAGATTATTTTTCTTATTTTTTCAAATGTAAATGGACTAACTACTGTAACTATAATTACTACTTGATAACTGTTTGTATGTGTAAAATTAAAATCTTCATTTTTAATTAGACAGAAAAAGGGAAATGATGTGGAATGTCCTTCTGTATATGTGTTGCTTTATTAGTTGATGAATAAAGCTGCTTCAGCCTATGGCAGGGCAGAATAAAGACAGGCAGGAAATCCGAAAAGAGATATAGGAAGAGAGTAAGCGGAGTCAGGGAGACGCCATGTAATTGCTGAAGGGACAGATGCCCCAGAACCTTACCAGTAGGCCACGGCCTCATGGTTTACACAAATGGATAGAAATTTAAGATGTAATTTTAATATAATTTAAGAATTAAAATTTAATATAATTTAAGTTAGTTAATAAGAGGCCCAAGCTAATAGGCCAAGTAGTGTTGTAATTAATACAGATTCTGTGTGATTATTCGGGTCTAAGCAGTCAGGAAATGAACAAGCAGTCTCTACCTACATTCATTAAATTTTAAAGTCTATTATACAAAATGCACATTTGATTTCCATGCATGAGAAGATGTCTGTATAACTCCATAGACACTCTAGTACATATCTTTACCATACCATACACAGTAGGTTATAACACAAGCTTGCATGTCACTCTTGGAAAGTTACAGTATTGTCTGACATGAAGACCAGTTGGGATAGCAAGGAATTAGGACAGGAAAGAGCAAAGCTTTTGTTATCGACATAGTTATTGGCAGTACCAAAAATAAGAGTGTAATAGTAGATTTTTAACTTAGGCCAGATTTCTTAAGTCACAAGCCATCACTGTACAGGTGTTGTTCTTAATGTTCCCTTCTCACGTGGAGTATTAAGGGAACAGCTAAAAATAAGAACGTTTTAGTCACTCGTGAAGGGCATCTTCTCAACAGTTTCAATCCAGAGTCTTCCAAAGCAGCATCAAAGAAGGCACTTAAGATGGTCCTGTAGGACTTCTGGAATAAGTAAGTTATTAAAGAAGCAGAAGGACGTGTAGGAATAAACAACTAAACTTTTTGGAGTTTTGTATTGCAAATGCTATCAACAGAGTACCCAAAGGAAGAAATAAAAGAGAGAGATTCATCCTTCATGCCTTACTGTAAAATAAAGGTCACTTGTTTAGAAAATTTTCCCATTCCTTCTGAATTAAAAGCACCATTTTAATGGAGCCAAAGCATTCAGCCCAGTAACCTATGGGTCAAATAAGCTCATCTTCTAGACACTGACTTTGGTCTGCCTTGCTTATCTGATGTGACATTTGGTTAGCTCTCAAACGGTGACGGTACTAGTGTCTTAAAAGGAGAGTGTGTGTGCTTAACTTGGAAAGAGGCACAGGGGGAAAAGTCTTGGTTTTGGAATCCAAGAAATCCAAATTCCACATAGCCACACCAAGAGCGGAGGGAGGCAAAGACTGAGGCTAACAGTGGTGTTGAGAGAGACGCCTTCGGCAAACTACTTTGGTAGGTTGAGTATGGAAATTCTTAAGGACATATTTTAGAGATCACTTCTCATAAAGCCGATAGCATCTATGCCATCAAATAATAAACTTAGAAAAATCTTTTATGACCAAAGACGTAAGAATGAGGCAAGAAAAAAAATACTGAAATAATAATAAAGCAATTGATTGTATGCTTAAATTTGCATGTTATCTGTCCCACTATAAAAAAAAATCTTGGATTATAAGACTACCTGTGGTGGTTAGCTTTAATGTCAGTTTTACATAACCTAGAATCAGCTGAAAAGACAGTCTTGGTGGCAAATTGTCTAGATTTCATTGGCCTGTGAGGGACTGCCATGATTGTGTTATTGAGATTAAAAACCCAGCCTGAAAGTAGGTAGCTCCATTCTCTGAATTTGGGTTCTGAACTACGTAAAAACATGAATACTAGTCTGCATGCATTTGTCCATTCCTCTCTGTTCTTTGATATCACGTGGTCACTTCTCCCAAGCTCCTGTCATTTGGCTTTCCCTGTTGAGATGGGCTGTAACCAGGAATCATGAGACAAAACAAACCCTTCCCCTTCTTGTTTTCATCAAAGTATTTTATCACAAAAACAGGCAAGGCAACTACGATGCCACTGAAATTTTAAATTGTAAAATTAAACCTGAAATAAATTCCCTACCACCTAAATCACACTACGTCCAGATGTGCGTCACCCAGACACATCCTGATATGCACACATGCAACTCGAATCTTAACCTATGACAAAGATAAAGCAGCCAGAGCTGTCAAACAGTTTGGGAGGCTTTTTGGGTTATTCATGAAAGCCTTTCTTATGACCCAACCGTTTCATTTTTCAATACCCAGTCTAGTCAACCCATGTAAAATTCCAGTTTCTGCATAACAAAAACTATTTAAGTATCAGCGTTTCTACAAAAGAAAATCAGATTTATGAAATTTCTGGGGAAAAGTAGATGAATCTGGAAAGTATAATGTTAAATGAAGTGACCCAAATTCAGGAAGATTAAAAACACAATTTCTCTCTCACATGCAGATCCTAGCTTGTAATGTATGCATGTATTATATAGATCTGTGTAAGTGTGTGTGTAGCCTACAAAACAAACAAGAAAAGAAACAAAAAGAAAATAAAACTAGGTGCCAAGGAAGAGGCAATAGAACATATATGACCCAAAAGCAGAAAGGAGACTGAAGGTGAAGTTACAAACAAAAGTCGAAGAGGAAGGTGGTGGAAACATAAGAAGGTAGAAGCATCCACTATAACAAACTCAGAAAATGCCATAAGAATAGGTAATGCCAATTATGTTAATTTTTTTAAATAAGTATCAGCTATTTTATATGAGACAAGGAGAAATTTTGCGCCAAAATGTACAAGACTGCTTGTGATAAAATATTCTGATGGAAAGTTCATGTATCTGAATCAACAAGAAATATGACAGATAAATTATGTATTAAAATGATGATGCTGAGCCCCAATTAAAACTGTTACACAGACTATTGAGTAATCTTCTAAATATGTTAGCTGCCACAGACAAATATTAATTGTGTAATATATGAACCAACCCACATAAACAAAACCTAGAGGTTAGGATAAATGCCTTATTATAGGGAGAACCTGGTGATTAGAAGGGATAAATGTGTGAAGTCTTCGCCTTTTAAAAATTTCCATTAACTCTTTACTTCTTAAGTGTTCACCTTTGATCTATCAGAGCTAAGCGTTTTTAATCTACATATCTTTGTTTCTATTTCAATAAAACTTAATGCTAGGCACAAAGCTATAGAGTGCCAGAAAGTACAATGCATGAAAAATTAAACCATACACTGCAACATTGTTTAATACCAGAGAATGAGGAAGTGCCAAACAAGGAGAGGAACAGGAGATGGAAGAAGAGGAGCAAAAATGAAAGCAAAACCCACGGTGACTAGAGGTGTGTGGGAATCACAGAGGGGTGAATTGAAATAGATCGCGAGCGACGCAGCAGAAATTGTGTGAAAAATAATAAATCATGTTGGATAACTTTCAGAAAAAAGTTACATCTCAAGTTTATAAAAATAACTGAGGAATATAAAAAGACTTTTGGGTTTCCAACTCACAAATGAAGGAGATCCAAATGGTGAAGAAGTGAGAAAAATAACAACATTTACATTAAAAAGAAAACATTTATACCAAAAATCTATCCCAACATACCAGTGTTATTCCTCCATCTACACAGAGGACCTTCTGTCCCTCCATCCACTACAGAGATGACCAGCATCCCTCCATCCACAATGAAGGCCAGCTGTTCCTCCATCCACACCGAGGACCAGCTATCACTCCATCCCCACAGAGGATCAGCTATCCATCCATCCACGCAGAGGACCAGCTATTCCTCCATCCACACAGAGGACCAGCTATCACTCCATCCACACAGAGGACCAGCTATCACTCCATCCACACAGAGAACCAGCTATCACTCCATCCACACAGAGGACCAGATTTCCCATGGTCTTAGGGTCACTATTGCTGTGATACATCATAACCAAAATAAACTTGTGGAAGAAAGGGTTTATTTTGCTTACACTTCCACATCGCTGTTCATCATCAAAGGAAATCAAGCAAGAACTCAAACAGGACAAGAACATGGAGTCAGGAACTGATACAGAGGCCATGGGAAAGTGCTGTTAGCAGACTTGCTCCTCATGACTTGCTCAACCTACTTTCTTATAGCATCCAAGACCACCAGCCCAGATGTGACACAACCCACAGTGAGCTGGGCCCTCTCCCAATCAATCACCAATCAAGAAAACGCACCACAGCCTTATCCATATGACAATCTAATGGGGCCTTTTTTCAGTTGAGATTCCTTCTTCCAAAATGACTCTAGCTTGTATAAGGTTGTCATAAACCTCTAGACAGGATTATTGACCTCTTGTCAACATGACAAACTAATACAACTCTATTTAACAATAATATTTTTGTATTCTGTTCATCCCCAAGGTCTCACATTAATAAACAGCACAATATAAACGATATTATAAACATAAAAGTAAAAAACTTAACAAATTCCAACACTTTGAAATTCAATCTTTTTTAAAAAAAAATTCAAAATCACTTTTAAAATCCAAATCTCTGTAAAACTCCAAAATCTCTTTAAAAGTTCAAAGTCTGTCAACTGTAGATTCATGTAAAATCAAAATAGGCTAATTGTTTTCTTATTCCAAGAGGGAAAAAGCCAAGGCACAGTTAACAATCTAAAGAAAATAAAACCAAAGCCAGGCAGTGGTGATGCATGCCTTTAATCCCAGGACTCGGGAGACAGAGGTGGGGGTCTCGGTGAGTTCAAGGCCAGCCAGGTCTACAAGAGCTAGTTCCAGGACAGGCTCAAATAAGCCACAGGGAAAAAATAAATAAATAAATAAAACCAGCTCCAACACCCAAAGCTCAGGGTCAGACTTCTGGGATCCACTTTCCACAGTCTGGGCTTCTCCTGGGGGCTTGTTGCAGCACACAACGGCTTGTCCCATAGGCTTAGAAAGACCCCACTCCACATCTGCTGCTGTGTTGGCTGTCCCATGGCACTGGCACATCCAAAATGCTGCGGCTTCTTGTTACAACTGGTCTGCACTTTGACCTAGCCTCTCCTGGGCTCCCTTCATAATACCAAGCCTCAACTCCCTGCATGTCCCCTTCAGTTCTGAGGTTTCTGTTGCTAGTGAAGCTATACTTCACCAATGGCCTCTCCTGGCCTCTCACGGTACCAAATTTTAGCTGTCCATGATCCCTTCGTGACTTCAAACCAGTACCACCCGGGTGGTTCTTATACATGAGCAAGTTCTAGCATGAAAGTACAACCTTGACCACCTCTGGAACGTGGACGCTTCCGTGCGCTGAGACTCAGGAACCACCTCCCAGATTTCACCTCAGTGAAGCTGGTCTCCTCTTAATGCCTGCTAATTCCTCACTCCAGCTGACCACCATCAATCGTCCCATCAAAGCAAAGGTTTCCCTTAGGTGATTCTGTCTCTCGTTAATCACTGCTGTTTCCTCAGCTTCAGCTGATCAGAACCAGAGGTTATTGATTCAAAATTGCAAATGGCCCCAATAGAATCCATAAGGGCCTCTCAAACTTCCCTCTGAAACTTCACTATCCAGGCCTCCCATCATCTGCCTTACTCTCAACATTTTAATCTTCCAAGCTCCTGCAGAACAGCCCACTGAGCTCTCATACGCAATGGCTTCTCCAACATTCTAAAGTTCTTCCACAATCTTCACAATCTTCCCAAGAGCAACATAGTCACCTCTGTCACAACAATTTCCCATGATCCTCTGTCAACTTCCGCCTGTCTTAGTTAGGGTTACTATTTCTGTGATGAAATACCATAACAAAAAGCGGAGAGGAAAGGATTTATTTGGCTTACACTTCCACATCACTGTTCATCACTAAAAGAAATCAGGGCAGGAACTCAAACAGGGCGGGAACCTGGAGACAGGAGCTGATGCAGAGGCCACGGAGGGGAGCTGCTTACAGGCTTGCTCTTCGTGGCTTTTTCAGCATGCATGTGCCATACTCACACACAAATGTGCACAAGCAATACACTCACACTTTTTTAAAGGAATTCAGCAGAGGAAGGGGGAACCAAAATATAATATGGGTTTGACTTCAAGCAGTTCGGGTTGCTGTATATCTAAATGAGAGTTAATGTTGGAGAAAATATGAACCCTCATTTATATTTTCAATTTCCACATCTGCAAAACAAAGGTAAAAGCAACATATATCATAATCTTATGGTAATTTAATAACTAAATATAGGGCATATAGTAAACACTTTATGAATTTTAATAATTCTATTACTGTCTTTTTTTTAAAGTATTTATTTATTTATTATGTATACAATATTCTGTCTGTATCCTGCAGGCCAGAAGAGGGCACCAGACATCATTACAGATGGTTGTGAGCCACCATGTGGTTGCTGGGAATTGAACTCAGGACCTTTGGAAGAGCAGGCAGTGCTCTTAGCCGCTGAGCCGTCTCTCCAGCCCTACTGTCTTTTTTTTTAATAGCAGGAGTGAAACAGAAGGATGTTACATGATTATAATTTTGCTTCTTAGAAGATGGAGGCAGTCAGGAATTCAAGGCTACTACATAGCAAATTTGAGACCAGTCTTAGCATAAAAAATCCTCAGCTCAAAACCTCAAACAAAAAAAAAAAAGGAATACAATGTAGTGGAATAAAATCCCATTTTTATAGTTCTCAGACCCCAAACTGACTGTGTAGGAGTATCACGTCTAAGGTCATCATCCTCACAACACTGCCATTTACTTAACCCACCGCTGCAAGGGCAGTCGTGAGCTGGGAACAGCAGAAAGATGGTCGTGATTTTATTGCACTCATCTGTGCTGCTGGGTCCGCTGGAGACTTACCAGTCTTGGGGAGGGAAGGGCATGAGCTAAGAGGGCTCTGCTTGGCACCATGTTTTATTTCATCTTCTAGTGGATGACTTTGGGACAATATAGCTAAGAGGTTCCAGGAAAAGACACAAAAGACGTTCATGTGTAAGCATCTTTCAAACTTGGTCTTGTGTAAAATTTGCCATTATCCAAATCTAGACTTGGAATAGGGAAAGTTATAAAAATGTCAAGAAAAGAGTCTCAAACAAAATGTGAGCAAATGCTATATACTACAAGTTCCAAAGCTGTAGCTCATTATTTTGAATACATACAGGGAATTTTGTGTATGAATTTTACGCTACAAAATTACCAAACAACTAAAATTCAGTGAAGATAGCTTTCTCACCAAATTGCTCTATTTAGAGTCTTTATATAAAATATATATATAATCAAGCAAATATCCACACTTTGCTATTCTAAATGTATCTTTTAAATTCATGCCTACTACTGCACAATCCAAACTATTTCCCCACTAGACACGTCAGCCAAAGGCTTACTGATAGTAGTTCATCATCTAAGAAATGGTTTTGTACCCAGCCACCTTCTATCAATGATTTATGTCATAATTTATGTTTTCAGTCCAAATACTACTCGAATTTAGCAATGGTTTATTTCTCAGTAATATAACATAGCAGCATATGAGTGTCTGGAATGTGCAATGTGTTTTGATGGGGCTAACTATATGTTTAATCTCCCATTTAAATTATTGATGTATTTTTGGAGAATATGTCTCCTGGGCAACATACTAAAAGTCATATGTCAAGACTATTGTGTTAGACTTTTTTGAATTTTTATATTAAGTAAAAATAGACTTAGCAGGGCTCAATAAGTACATTTTTATATTTTTACCTTTTTAATTTTTGGAATTTATTTATTTGTATTTTAAAAAGAAACAGTTGAAAACAGTTGCCAATACCCTGATGAAGCACAGGTTTATCCAACTGAGCAAAACCTCATGGATGCTGTTGCTGACATCAGACTGACAGCTTTAGACTGTTCTGAATGCACAGTGGTATAACTGACAATATTCAGTCACATCTGTTCTTTCCTGAATATGTAAAAATCAAAATACCAATTTAAAAGTGAATGTATCTTCTCCCCAAATGTTTCTTACTGATACAATCTCAGTATTATTATTTAATAGTGGTTAATTAAGAGATTTTTTTACTCACAAGTTAAGCAACAATCTAAGGGCACACATAGTCTGCCTACAGGCTCATAGCGCAAATCAAAAGTTTGGGAATATAGCAACTGACATCTCTAAAATTACCAAACATAGAATTCATACAATGTTCATGCAAAAAGCATGACTAAGCAGGCGGTCACAGAACCAGAACACTTGATAATGTGTAACATCAATAGGAGGCCTCAGATTTGCAGACTCAACTCTAACCGCAGTCTCTACACTTGGCTTTTCCGGTTTCACTAATGACACCAAGGTGATGCAAATCCCTGAAATTCTCATTATAGTCAAGGGCACATCCAACAACAAAGTGGTCTGGAATTTCAAATCCAACAAAGCCTTGCCTATATCCAACCCTTTGAGAGGTCGTTTTCACTAACAAGCTTGTGACATGGGACACTTGGGAAGGTTACTGTTTGACAGAGGAAGGCAGGGTTCACATTGCTTTACTGGTGTCAATTACATTCTCATCAAGATATTCTATCCAGCTGAAATTGAGAAGTAATCTCAAAAAACATCTAGGTCCCCTGTTGTCTGATCACCACAGTAATTCCTCCCAATCTCCTAGTCATCATAGTTATTTCTATTTGTGAGTAATGTGATCCCACAGTTCAGCAAAGAACAGGTGGCCCGCCTTGAGCACACAGGGGGTCACATGCAACAGTCTCCTATCGCTTTCATGAAATCTTCAGCAAGTCTTTCAGTCCTGTCCAGAATCAGCCCTAATCACAACCCTGGGGCTCTGGGTCCCCAAGGAGTCAGCCAGTACACATAGGCAACAGCAGCCTGAAGAGAAAGCTGGGGGATTGTTTTTGCTATCTGGAAAACTATATTAGCCTATAGGAAACATAACTTTTTTTTCATTTATGCTAGCTAATAGTAAGCAAATACAAGATGAATTAAATGATATTTCAAAGTCACAGTAGATCCTTGGGGTTTGTGTCTAGAAATCATATTTTTGCTGTTCAGTAATTTAATTGGCTCTATCTAATCCTAAGTAGCCCCGATAGAAGACAGGCCTAAACTGATTGTCTTTTGCTCTTCCTCATATACATATACTTATGTCATATTATATAATACTAATTTAATACTGACTTAATTTTACACTAAAATAATATAATTGCTTTCAGAAATTTCTAAGTTAGAGTTTTCTCTGAAGAAAACTTGCCTCCCAATCATTTCCTGGTTTAAGCAACTGCTACCTCTGGAAAGTCTTCTGAACATTGAAAATGACTTATCATGTGTAGTGGCTGAACCCTTGTCTAGCCTGTCTACTTATCAGCTGAGTACCGCAGTGTTGCCGGCATTATCTAGCATCGAATATATTTGCTATGTCTGATTGACTTATGAATTTCAAATGTAATTATCTATAGATATTTACTAAAAGTCTGAAAACAGAAGAACAGCCTATATCAAATGATTGGCCCAGAAGACAGGCATATAAACAGAACTCTAATTATAGAAGACACAACTAAGAACTGGCTTACTGAGTTGCAGTATTATCCATTTGAGATTTGAGGAGGCATAGAAAGTATATAAAAGATCAGAGAACGGCAGACATAATTTAAAGGAGTCATAGAAACGAACAGAAAAGTATAAGGCCCTGAAACAGAAATGCCTATGCTGCTCTGTAAAATGTCCAGAATGCTGAGTACCATTCCCGTTCTGCTTCCAAAGGGTCCATAGTCAGCAGTGGGGGGGGGTCACAGAGAATATTAGACTGTGAAGAATTCCAGCCCCAAGTCCCAGTAGAGAGACTATTAAGTGATATGCTGGTGGGCACTACAATTGATTTGATATTTTCTTTTTAGTGTTGTTTCATACTAAGTTCTCAACAGAAAAAAATAAAGGTAAAACTTACATGGAGCCTAATGGCAAACTGGTGAAGCTAAAGTATTTTAGTTCCAGTGGACAATCAATTTTCTGTTTTCTTCCAAGGGAGGAAAAAAAGAGCCTCCTAATCTCACATAGTTTTAAAGATCCTCACTCTCTGTATACTAAGGATTAAAAAGATAGACAACCAAGTTTCCTTTTGTACTCAGAATGTGGATTACAGACTCCAAATCAACAGGGACCATTCACACGCTTTAAGAATACACTGTATACAGTGAAGTCAATCAACTGACCTTCTTATTAATGCTTATTAGACCCATAATAATTATTTATATAATTGAATAATTAATCACTAATTTAAACTTCCAAAAGAACAAGATACTTCAACAACAGAAAAAAAGTATACTTTAATGCTGTGGAACAATGGTCTTGTACCCTGTAAAGATTTGTCACTTGTATTGCTTTAATAAAATGCTGATTGGCCTGTAGCCAGGCAGGAAGTATAGGTGGGGCAACCAGAACAGGAGAATTCTGGGAAAAGGAAAGGCTCAGTCTGCAATCATCACCCAGATGCAGAGAATACAAGATAAGAATGCCTCACTGATAAAAGGAACCAAGCCACGTGGCTAATACAGATAAGAATTATGGGCTAATTTAAGATATAAGAGTTAATAAGAAACCTGAGCTAATAGGCCAACCAGTTTACGATTAATATAGGCCTCTGTGTGTTTCTTTGGGACTGAACGGCTGAGAGACTGGATGGGACAGAAACCTCTGTCAACACTTTAAGGTAATGAAACATTAGAAAGACTGACATGAGACAGAAAGAAAAAATGGCAGCATTTTGGAAACTCCACGGTGCCATGCAGATGAAGCATCACTGCCATGCCCTATCTGCAGTTTCAGGAGAATGACTCAGCCACTTCAAAATGGCTTTCTTGGAAAGAAATGCATGGTCATCCAGCGAAAGCCACCAGAAAATGGAAAAGGTAATTTCAATTTAAGGAAAAGGACTGGAGTGCCAATGAGTCCAGAGAAAAGGAAAATTTAAGTTAGATGTCTCAGGTACTTATTCACTGCTGCAAGCAAGCTGGAAAACAGCCATGAAAAGGGAGCAAGTCATAGTATTTAGCCAGTCTGTTTACAAATGCCTTTAAAGAAAACAAACATAGACAGAACACTTGCCCCTCGCAGTGAATTTCTCCAAGCAATTTATTAAGTGGAGCCTCGATCAACATGCCAGTCAACACCAACCAAAGATGGAAACCTGAGGGACTACCAGAACACTTGCTCAAGTGCAGAAATTCATTCACAGTCATGTCCAAGAGGAAGAGTAACTCATCCCCAGGAGAGACCGATCGATACCAGCTCAGCTTCCCCAACCCTTATTTTGGAACCTTGTGAGTAACATCAGTAGTCATTCTCAAAACCAAAGGAACTCCAGCAAGTCTGGGAAGCCTTTGAAGACACTACAAAAGAAAACCATTTCTTAATTGGTTTCCTTTGTGTGGTATCTTCTATTCCCTCAAAATATTTTTCAATTTTATTCTAATTTCTTCATGTGAAGTTTATCAACATTTGATGTTATGTTTTCATATTGAATGCCAGTATCCCCTTCTCCCATAATTCCATTATAGAATTATTAAGAAGCCAAAATCTTTAAAACACAACTTTTTATCTTTTTATTTATTTTTTTAGCAAACTTTTATTTACCTTATAACATTAACTCAATCACCACAGGAAACCAATGCACTGAAGGCCTCACTCTCTGAGAAGGACTGAAGCAGAAATGCATTCAAGGTCACCCAAAGACGGTGTGTCTGTACTGGGCTGCAGTTGGTACTAGGGACTCCTCACTGGGGCTTCTGTGCTCTGTGGGGGTTTTCCCTCTCTTCTGTGTGACCAACAGCAACTCCGCCTGAGAGCAAGTAACTTTTCCGGAGCACCTGGATTCCCAACATAAGACAACCGAGGCCGTGGGGTGTAATTTGCTCCAAGTCCAGGTGACTATATGAAGTTGGAATTTAAACTCTATTGCTTCATTTCTCTGTGGTCATTCCAGTGTTGAAGTCTGACAAACTTCTTCATGCTTTTCATTTATTATCTAACAAGTTTTCAAGGGCAAATAGGCACACATAAGTATATGGGTAGTCACGACTAAGTACCATGTTATATAATTTGATGATGCTTTCATCTTGGTTGCCTACATACACTAAATCAATTCTATTTTTTTTTATTTTCTCAGGAAATCATTCATTCTCTCTGTATTAGTCAGGGTTCTCTAGAAGAATATAACCAATAGAATGAACATATATTAAAAAAATTTATTAGTATCAGCTTATATTAAAATAGTAACAATTGTTTCACACTTGAGAAGCTGAGAACCATCAGTGGTTGGCCACTGGGGATGGGTGTCTCTTCAGTAGGATGAGACCCACTGAAAATCTCTCACATTGGAAGAAGCCCAGGAGTTGCTCAGTCCATGATGTCACCACCTGGTGTCAAAAACCTGGGAAGTTCCTGGAAGTCCTGAAAGTCCTTAGAAAAGAATGGAGGCCTGGAGACTCTGGGTCTAAGAGCAGCAAAGCGGTCTGCAGCAGCAGCAGCAACGTGCAGCATGAATCAACTCAGCAAAGGGGAAGGCTGAGCCAGCAAATCTGAGCGATCTTCTTTCTGTCGTGCCCTTTTGATCTGGGCTCCTATCAGAAGGTGCCACCCATACCATCCCATATCAATTACAGCAATCAGGGCTTTCCTTTCTTTTTTTTAATTGTGTATTTAACTTTAATCATTAACAATTATTGTTCAACTAAATCTAAACCATTATTTATTATCATATTATTTATATGTAAAATGAATAATAAAAACACAGAGACAAAAACTGGGGTTCAACCATAAAATCAGAAAACAAAGCAGCCAAGCCACTAGAGAAAGGCATCTTACCTCTACCAAGGCTGGGTGACCACAAACTAAACAGACTAAGCCTCTCTCTCCTCCCACTTTATATTCCCTCTAGTGCTGGAATTAAAAGCATGAATCCCTAGTACTGGGATTAAAAGGTGTAGGCCACCACCACATGAATTTGTTTCTGCATTGATCTTGAACTCACAGAGTTGCTTTTGAAAGCTACATTCAGTAATCTACCTTTTTATCTTATCATATCTATATCCTCCCTTTTTTCTTTTCAGAGAAAATTCAATAATCTACCCTGAAGGCGTAAGTCATAAACAATCCCACACCAGTTTGGAATTATGATTAATAGGGTGGTATTTATTTAAAGGAGAAAAAACTTAGAGATCACCATCCCAGACAACAGCCCTCTGTGCAATCAGGAAGGAGTCTAGTCGCCGAAAAGGAGCAGGAAGCAAAGAGAGCGTGAGGAGGGAAGTGGCCGCTTTTTTAGAGAGAGAGAGACCACACCCCAATGGGCTGGTATCTCAGCGGCTATTGGCTGGAGGAGCAGAAGGACCTCCCACAACACTACCCTTTTCTCCTGCCATTTATATATGATAAATTGATTGTTTCTGGAATGTCTAAGAATCAGAAATGTATCTATAGCTTTGGAGGATGGATTTTTTTATATTACTAAAACATAAATCATTCCCTCTTGTTCTTTTTGCTACCTTCAACTCCTTCTGTGTCCTTTTCTCCTTGCTCCCTATCAAATTATATAAATTATATATATGTGTGTGTGTGTGTGTATGTGTGTGTGTATTCATAAATATATAAACACAATCTGTTGATTCCATTTGGTGTTGTCTGTATGTACATGATTTCAGAACTGGCCACTGGTATTGGATAGCCAATTAAGGGGCTCATCCCTTGCTGTCATCATCCTTTAGTGACTTGTAGGGTTTTGTTGTTTTGTTATCTAGGGGTCACCTCTGGAGATATCCTCTTTACATGTTAGCATGTCTTTTGGTATTGTCATTATCTAGGTCTTATTTAGATGGCCATATTTTTAAAGTATCACCCAGAAAATCTTCCCTGTCATTTCTAAGAAAAGCAACCTTACAGCAGACTTCCTGGTCCTCTGGCTCTTACAATCTTTCTTCCCCTCATCTTTGATGCCCCCTGAGCCATATGTACAGGAATTGTGTTGTAAAGGTTTCCCATTGGGCCTTGCCATCACATGATAACTTGTTCTCTGTATTTTGACCAGTTATGGTTTTCTCTGATGCTCTCTGTCTATTGCAAATTGAAGCTACTTTGGTGAGAGTTGGGAGCTATGCTAACAGTGGAATAAGTATTTAGAATACAGTTAAGAAGTGTGCTGGTCTAGTAAGTTAATGGTCATGTGTTCTCTTCTAGATCCATTATTTCACTAGCCTCAACTAGTCGGCTTTGTTTCCAGCATCAGGAATGATTTTGCTTCTGTTGAGCTACCCTAAAGTCCAGTTAGAGAGTTGTTGGTTAGGACCAAGATATGAATGCCACTATTACACCCTTAGGGAAATCTTGCCTTGCCAATCATAGTTGTGGTCCTAAGGCTTCACAGCTGTGTGAGACTATTGATTGCATCCCCTTGACAGGTTTCATAGCACCTTTGAGGACAATAAAAGTTACCCCCAGGGAGAAGACTTTCAAGTAAGGTCCTCAGAGTCCTGTATCCAAAGTTCACCATGTCTTCAGCAATAGGGACTTACCTTTAATCTCTGGGAAGTGACCAAGGGCAAGAGCAATAGCCAATCAGAACAACACTTTATTCTACTTACAAACATGATTCCTGCTAATAGAAGGAAAAGTTTGTGGATTTACCTGGGCTATAGTTAATGCACTTTGGATTCGCGGGTCTTGCTCATAATCCTTGATCTTTTGCAATGTTTGCCATATCAAGTTTCTAAGTCCATCCTGTTCCTCATCACCCTGGAGCTCCCATGACATCTTCACCAAGTTATACACTATGCCGTAGTATCCAATCCAGACCACCTTGGCACCTGAAAAAGTGAGGAGGAGAATAATTCTTTGAGAATATACTGTCTTATAGTTGCATGAAGAAAAAGACAAATTCTATTTTATTCACACTGATAATAATTAATGTTAATTAATGTAGAGAATTGAAATTAAGAATACTCCCCAACTTAAAAGTTTAAAAACAGTTAGAAATTTAACTATATTAAGTTCTACTCTCAAGATTATCCTTAGAGTGAAATAATTTCATTTATTCTTAAATTACTCTTTTTACCTGGTTATAAGAAATTTCTATGTGGTGGTGCTTAACATAGATAATTCTGACTTAGGTAGAAACAGGATAAATAAATTTAAATAATAAAATAATAATACAGCGCTCAGAGGGGAGATAAACTAAATTTCATAAAAAAAATATGAAAATTCTGAGCCTATGTGAAGAACTTAAATTCTCAAAAGAAAAAGAATGATCTTTCACAAAGATGATGGAAGTTTTTTAAAACCATAAAATTTCAATAAGAATAATTGCTATTTCTAGTGTGGAATCAGGAGCA
>NW_026067962.1:9683322-9696840 GCF_014885135.2 Alexandromys fortis
GCTTTTTACAGATTCATATTTTACACACACATACGCTTTCAAAAAGTTATATATATATATATATATATGTTTTTTTCCTAAAATATAGTTCCCAAACTACATATAATGGTAGTTTCTGTGCAAAAAGTCAATCTTTCTATTCTGAATAGAGAACTGTCATTCATCCCACTGAAGAGAATTAAGGCCATTGTTAATAACAGATAAGACTGCTGAGTGGTGGTGAAGCACACCTTTAATCCCAGCACTCAGGAAGCAGAAGCAGGCAGATCTCCGTGAGTTCGACGACAGCCTGGTCTACAGAGTGAGTTCCTGGATAGCCAGGGCTACAAAGAGAAACTCTGTCTCAAAAAAACCTAATAATAGTAATAATAATAATGATGATGATGATGATGATGATGATGATTATAGCAAATGCATACCATTAAAAAAAGAATAATTGCTATTTTAAAAAGTCAGGCGTAATGGAACACATCTTTAATTCCAGCACTCAGAAGGCAGAAGCAGGCAGATCTCTGTGAGTTTGAGGCTAGCCTGGTCTACAGAGTGAGGTCTGGGACAGCCAGGCTACATAGTAAAACCCTGTATCAAAAAGAATTATTATTTAATTGGCATAAACTGGAGCACTAACTATGCCTGGATTCTAATTCTGCTATGTAGGCTTTCCGGTTTCATCACATAAAAGGGAACATAGAATGTCAACTTGTTTAGAAGGTTCCCCATACATGCCCCATTTCAGACAAGAGACTTCTTTTTTCTACTTCACACGGTTCAGTCACGGGAAGAAAAGACTATAAGGTACAAAAAGTTAGTGAAAGACTAGGAGTTGGAAAGAGAAAGTGTGTACACATCTCAGAAATTTGAGACAGAAGTTGAAGAAAGGAACCTTTTTGATTCCTCTCCTGGAGATGTTTCGCTCCCTAGATCACTGGTGCTTAGGTAAGAAGTGCAAACAGGAGACTGCAGCTAACAAGGCGGTTACAGAGCTTCTCTCTTCCCTTTGTCAACTAAATTATGTGCAATTAAGGGACTCTGGAGTTCAAAATTCTGTAACTGGGGAAAGATGGCTCTATTAATAAATAGTAATGTTCCTCACTACAAAAACAGAATTTAATCAAAGAAAACAAATTCAATTATATGCTTTCTTTCTTGGGAGATAAACAACCAGTGGCTTCAAGCAGTGGACCAGTCTGGGGAGCTACAGTGACTCACATGAGAATTCGGAGAGCAATAAATCCTTGAAAAGATGATGTACTGGGCCTGTCACAGCAAGATTCTCAGTGAGGGCTGGCAGAGGAAGGAAGGGAGCTGAGGAAGGAAAGACCTTCCATGACCTTGTCAAATCAGGCAGTTTGGAGAAAGGATAGGGAAGGATGTTGGAGAACAGCTGCATGTAGGAAAGTAACTTGATAAAAAGGTCATCACTGCAAATAATTGTTACACTAGATTCCTGCTTGCTGTGCATTCATGTTTACTGCAGACTGAGTCACCATTACTAAGACATGGCATGTCATCTGTCTCTGTATGCCATCTCAAAATTGGAGAGCCAGGCAACCATGGCTCTCTCCGATGTTATTTGATACATCATTTTACAATCATTTTACTCCTCATTCATTCCCATCCCACTTTCAAAAGGAAAAGTGAGCACAAACACTGGAGTTCTGAGTAAATAATTAATTCTGTCTTCTAAGGATAATGCAAATTACTCCTTTGGTTTAACCGTAAGTCCGCCCGTCCAACAGCTCATCGACACGCTAGCTGCCTCTGATCCATTCTTCTGCTCTCTTTCTATTCAGAAACTCTCTCTGAATCCTCATGCTGAGTGTCTTGCCTTGCCCTTACAAAATTATACTTATAAGTATGACAATTGGAATTGTCATAGTTCTAGGAAGATAGGGATTATCGGAGTCACTCTGACATGCCTAGCACCTAGCATCACGGCAGCACAATATATAAGAGGTAGGGTGAAAACTATCATCCATTTGTCTAGGATGAAGGTGTTGCTTAAAACAGAGTGCTTTTGAGGACAAAATCGAAATTGTGCTAAAAAAAATTAGGCTAGTTACACCAATAATAGGTCTCCTGTGGAGATGTAGTTATGAGGAGAGAGAAGAGTAAAGACGATGGAAAGGATTTAGCACAGGGCTGAAGAAGAGAGTTCATAATACATAAGGTGCTATAAAATACCTAACCGCAGGGCTGGAGAGATGGCTCAGAGGTTAAGAGCATTGCCTGCTCTTCCAAAGGTCCTGAGTTCAATTCCCTGCAACCACATGGTGGCTCACAACCATCTGTAATGAGGTCTGGTGCCCTCTTCTGACCTGCAGTCATACACACAGACAGAATATTGTATACATAATAAATAAATAAATAAATATTTTAAAAAAATAGCTAACTGCAAATGGTGTCCTAGGTAATGGGTGATGTTTCAGCAAAGGAGTAATTCCACATCAATCGGTGAGCTGGGTAGCCTTGATGAAAGTTGTGTGAAGTAATGTAGGTCCTTACTGTGGTAGGCAGAAGGAGGTGAGAGGAAGAAACAGACACTGGATATCAGGGAGTGCACCTAATGAAGTCTTCGCTTTGAGTGGAGGGTGTGAGGGTCAAAGAAGAAGCACAGTTTAAAATTTAGAAGAGAAAAACAATAATAAAATCATTTGCAAAACTGACTCTGTTGTTTGGAAGAGCCAGTGTGGGAGATGAGGTGAAGAACCTTAGCAAAATGTGGAAGAATGAGGAGGAGTCGGGCTTCCAGAGGCACACAGCTCCTAAGACACAGCTAACGGAAACACGGGAAGGGAGACTTGAGCGGAGCTGCTTCACACGCGTGCACAACGACACTATGGGATTCATTACAGGTAAAGCGCAATTTGAGGGGTTTGGGGTTTGGGGGTTTGTTTTGTTTAAATTCCATTTGAATTTATTTATTCATTTAGTTAGTGTGTGTGTGTGTGTGTGTGTGTGTGTGTGTGTGTGTGTGTATGTGTGTGTAGGCACATGCATGCCATGGTGAGCATGTGCAGGTAGGGGACAACTTGAAGAAATTCATTTTCTCTTTCTACCATGTGGGTCAAAGGTATTAAACTAGGGCACAGGCCTGAAGGCAAATGCCTACATCATATGAGGCAGCTCATTTGTCCCAATTTTGAATAATTAAGTTATTTCACAAACTGAGTCTCATGAGAGAAAGAGTTTTACTTTGTTTTTGTCTGTATATGTTTGTGTGCATGCAGATGCTTTATTTAAGCATATGCTGTGCATGTGTGTGTGCATACAGATGCTTTATCTTAGCATGTATTGTGCACGTGTGTGTGCATGTGTGCATGCAGATGCTTCATTTAAGGATGTGCTATGCATATGTGTGTATGTGCATGCAGATGATTTATTTAAGCATGTGCTGTGAGTATGTATGTGTGTGTGTGTGTACATGCCTGTGAAGAGCAGAGAAATGTGTCAGACCCCTCAGAGCTGAACATACAGCCATTTGTGAGCTGCCCAAAACTGAGGCCACAGAGCAGCAAGTTCTCCCCAGCTGTGAAAAAAAAAAAGGCTGGCCTTGAAAATTTGATTGATATTCTGTTGGGATTATAGGTAGGTGCCACTGTGCTTGAGTTTAACTCCTATCTTATTTACTTACAGACTCCCAACCTCCATGGTTTTTTTTTAATTATTTTTATTTTATTTATTTTTTTTTATTTTTTTTTTTTTTGTGACCCATACTATGTTCAGACTCTGAGAAGAGATCTCACCAGACCACCCAGCATACCCTAACGTTGTTGCTCTTGAGAGGAAACTGCTTTGGTTCACGGCCTCGGCTGCTCACACCTGCGGTTAGTTAGCCGGCTGTCCTTTGATTACAGCAAGGACTGTGTCCTGGAGCAAAGCTGCTCACCACATGGCAGCCAGGAAACAGCAAGGCAGAGAGAAGGAGAGGGGCAGGAAAGGCCTGGAATCCTGAGAGTCTACCACAGGGAAAGCCCCAAGCATCCAGCTCTATTCAATTAGCTCCAGCTTCCTAGGATTCAACATCTCCCAGTGCTGTGCAGGCTGAGGACTGAGCCTCCACCACACAGGCCTGTGGTACATGCCAGATCCAAGCATTGCAGCAGAAGAGGAGGATGTCTGAATCATTGAAAAAAAATCACTTAGCTTTGGAGTTTTTTATCTCCTTGCTGTATATTCATTGTACAAGTTCTCAAGTTACAGAAGGATATTTTCGCACAAGTATATGATATGCTTTGGGCCTTTTCCCTCCCACACTGTCTGTCTACCTGGTCATTTAACTTCCTTCCCTTTGCTCTTCCAGATAGTTTTACATCTAATTTCATATTATCTGTGCATATGTGATTTTATGACTCTATATAAAATCTGGGAAGAACAAACGAAAGGTCATAGGTGGCATTTGACTTTCTCAGAGGGGTTTATCTCATTTAATACAATCATCTACAGTTGCAACCATTCTCCTGTAGACATTTATGATGGAAAGGTTTCCATGTTTTCTATCTATACATTTCCTGTATCCAACCCTATGTTGATGAACATCTAGGTTGGCTGTGTAAGGCAGCTACTGAGAGCAGTGTTGTGATGAACGCAGGTGCTGTGTGTTCTATACACGTTCACTTGGAGTTCTTCAGATAAATACCCAAGAGGTTTAACTAGGTCACACGCTAAATCTGTCTTTATGGAACCTCTATACCCTTTTCCTTTCTGCCTGGAGTATTTACAGTCCCACCAGCGGTCTATGCAGATTCTCTCCTATCATCTTCCTGATTGACCACCTTCCTGACTGGATGAGAAAACTCCGGCAAAGCTCGACTTTGCATCTCTTTTATGGCTGAACTTGATTCTTCATTTGTATGGCTTTTCAGAACTGCCCATTCCTTTTAATTAGCCTACTTTATTTCATAGTATTTATTGACTTCTTTGATTTTTTATGTAGGCATTTGTGTGGCGTGTGCTTGCTTCAATGTTCCATCTTCCTGCAGTATCTCTTTCCATATTTCACGCTGAGTTTGAATGTCTTCAGTTAGGTAAGGTGCATTCCTTGAAGTGTGCAAATAGACCCTGCTTTCTGTTGTTTTCAATCCAATCTGCTAGTCTGTGTCTTTTGATTGAGGAATGGGAATCATTAATACTTAGGGTTATTGAAGGGTGTGTGCCCATTCTTGTCATCTTTTTCCTGTTTGGTGTTTCTCTGTTTGTCACTTATTAACTGTTCTCCAGTCTTAAGAGTGGTTTACACTTTCCTATTGTCCCATAAACATGCTTACCTTTCTCTTTAGTCCAAAGGATTCCTTCAATGTCTTCTGTAAAACTGGCTTAGTGTTCATAGATCCCTTGTTTGTTTTTGCTATGAAATCTTTTCATGATCCTGCTATTACAACAGCTTTGCCAGATAGTCTGGATTGGTATGTATTGTCGTTCAGGGACTGCAATACAATATTTTAAATCCTTCTGGAATTTAAAGTTCCTGTTAGGACATCTACTGCTATTCTGAGAGACTTGCCTTTGTGATCTGGTGTTTCTCTTGCAGTTGTCAATATCCATTCTTGTAGTATATATTTGTGTTTTAACTATAACATGACATGGGCCAATTCTATTCTCATTTTGTCTTTTTTGGAATCTAAAGCCTGTGTGCCTGGGTGTGTATCTTCATGGAAAGACTTGAGAAATTTTCTCTTATGGTTTTAAGAAAAAAAATGTCTTCTATGTCTTTTATGTGAAATTCCTTTCCTATTTCTATGTCCACAATTCATAGACTTGGTTTGATCTTAGGGCCCTGCAAATTTCTTATGTTCTGTGTGTACATTCTTATTAATCTAACTTTGTTATTATCTGAATACTCAATTAATCTCTCTTGTCTTCAAACCCTGTATTCTGTTTCCCCTTGACCCATTTTGTTGCAGAAGCTTTCTTATCTTTTTAGTTCAACATCCTGTACTTTTTATTTCTAGTCATTTATACAGATTTTTCATTATTCTATGTAATTATTAAATTCAACTTTTGTATCAATTTCTTCTTTTCTTCTGTTGTTGATGTTCTCTTGAAATTCTTTCAAGGGTGTATTTGTGACTTCACAGATTTATTTGAACAAGCATAAAATTATTGTTTTATGTTCTTGCTTGAGACATCAGCTAATTTACTCTCATTAGAGGGCACTCCTGTAAGTCTCGAAGGCGTCACATTGTTTTGGTTTTTTATGTTTCTCATATTCATACATTGGTATTTTCAAATATGAAGTTGGATTGTTGGTTGGCTATGTCATTTAATCAACCTCATTCACTCAGTGGAAGTGTTTACAATGTTCAAAATGCTTAGTTTGAGTAGAATTAGGTTTTCATTTTCTTTGCTAAACTGGGCATCTAAGTCACTAGTTAGATCATCAGCACCAGGATCAATATCCAATATTCCCAGGAGAGAAGAATAGTTTCTGTAAAGAACAACTATCAAAGGAGAGTGCCACTATGAAAATGCAGTAACCATCAAAGTAAAAAATGATCACTTCTTTAGCACAAATCATTTTAGGAGGTAGAGAACCACTCCTAGTCCTGTGCACACTGAGGGATGTACTGCTGTGTGTGAGTGGAGGGAAAAAAGAGGAAGACTAGTGGTTAGGACTGTAACCGTGGAGAAACAAAGAAAAGAGAACAATAGATAGACATGGAAAACAGTTCTGAGAAGATGGTTCTGCCATCAAGGTTAAGGTTCACAACCAAAATTGGGAAACAGCAGGGACAAGGGAGGGAGAAGAGGTGTCTCTCACGAATGGGAGAGTAAAGGATCTGAAGAAAAAATAATCTGATAACCTAAAACAATCCCAGCTTTCAGGAGTCTGAGATATGAAGAATCCCAGATAAGGCCATTCTGTGTTCCTTGAAGAAGCCTATCATCATCGTCATCATCACCACCATCATCAGCATCAACATCATCACCATCATCAGCATCATCACCAGCAACATCAACATCATCATCACCATCATTATTACCATGATCATCATCACCATCAACATCATCATCATCACCATCAACATCAGCACCATTGTCATTATCATCATCTTCTTCTTCACCATCATCAATATCATTATCATCGTCATCACCATCATCATCACCATCATTATCACCATTATCACCATCATCGCCACCATCATCATCATGATGTAAACAAAGGAAAAGAAAAAAAGAACAGAAAGAAAAAATAAAAATAAGCAGGTGTCCTGGTAACTTGACATTGGTTACTGAATAAAACAGAAATAAAAGAGAAGGGCAAAGTGTAGACAGAAGTTTCTATCCTGCCTGGTCCTGCAGTCATTCAGTCGAAAAAAAAAAAAACACAAAGGCTTATATTAATTATAAACTGTACAGGCTCATTATTAACTAGCTCTTTTCTCAGTAAGGGATTTTCATCTCGCTTTCTCTGTGTCTGGCTGGTGACTGACTCTCTGCCTTTTCTCATCCCAGAATTCTCCTACTCTAGTTGCCCCCACCTATACTTCCTGCATGGCTACTAGCCAATCAGCATTTTATTAAACCAATATGAGTGATACATCTTTAATCCCACAGCAGGAGAGAGATGAATGTGGACTCAGACTCCTAATGCAGTCTCTTGCCTGCTTAGCATCCAGATTCTCAGTGTTCTTCCTGGGCTTCCAGATGTTGTCACACCTGTGGGAGGGCAGATCACAGATGCTGACTGGGCCCATCAGTGAGAGGTTCTCTACAGGGTGGGCTTGGAACTGACTCCTCCCCAAGGAGGTTCTCGGTATCTATCATATGTGATTGTAGACTGTGTCTCAATCCTCCTGACTCTAGATCTAACTGGACTTCCACCTCACAAAATACTACATGGTTCTGATTCTGCTTCTCCTCTATAATCTAGAAGTCCTGGTGTCCAGGTTTTACTGTCTACTTTCACTCTGGGTTTGCTTGGTTGTAATCCACAGAGGGTCTAGGAAAACCACACTGCCTCCTGGATCAGGGTCTTTTTTTGAAATGACTTCTCATCCTTTCTTCAGTAGAATGCCTAGAAGGGAGGTTCTTCCTCTTCTGCCGGGGCCCCTCCTCCCTCGGCCAGTGCCTTAGACAACTTCTATGCCCTTCTTTCTTTGCTCTTTAAAGTGTCTGTTAATGAGTGTGCAGTACACATTTTCTGAAGTTCTCCATCATGACTCCTGTCTTCTAGTGTTGCATTTGTGCTTCCCAAGATGGAAAGTGTTTTCAAATGCTCCGACCCCTCAGGGGTGGACTCCTTAGTTATAATTTCCCATTTTATTTTGCTATTGAAGACAGTGATATTTAGCTTTCATCCATCTCTTCTGATAGCTGTTATCCAATATTCCAGTTTATTACCTGGAGATTCTAATCAATCATACCTGCGTGTGGTTCTTCAGCTTCTATTCTCTTGGCCCTACTCTTTTGATCCTCCTCATGCCTCAGTCTCCCAAAGAGCTGATATGCTTTCATACCCATGTCCAAACCTTTTGACCTTATAAAAGAATGGCTAAAATATAAACAGACCACTTTTTCCACACATTTAAGTTATTAATTGAAGACAAAATATTTTATAAGATTGCAGTAGTTCACAGCAAATTGAATATGATTTGGTTTTATAGTCCTCAAGCTCAATAACAAATCTATAAAATAGATTCTGATAATTGTGTTCTCAAACTCAAAATCCTTTTAAAAATCCCTTGTTTTTTTTTTAAAATAAGCTGCATAAACTCCACTAGAGTATTGCTGATAGACAACATCAACAAGAAGAATCTATTACATCTAGTGTACCGACAGCTAACGATGGGGATGACCTTTTGGAGACAGATGGCACACGCTGGAGCTGCCGCAGAAAGCCTTCTCGTCTGCACATCTAGACACTTCCCGCGAAGCATGCCCACGACAAAACTACTAATCTGGGGACCAAGTGCAACATAAGGCAGACTTCTGTCCTGCTATCAGAGACTCTATGGCAGCTATCAACTGTGCCACTTTAAATAAACAGAGAGAAGCAGTGTCTGTGTGTGCAACTAAGCAGGCAGTGCCCCAGGAGAAGGGAGAAAACGGGACCAAACTGTGAGTTCTCAGAATTTATTAAGAATCCGTGCCGTTTGGAAGCCAGTATTAGGAGTGCTCTTTTATAACAATGTTTTGTTTTAGTGACTGGATTCATCATGGCCTTTAATTGACATTCGGGATATATGGGCCCCAAACAGTCAGCAACCGGGGAACACAAATGTTTCTATGTGTTTGAGTACAGCCTTTATGGTTTTGACAATACAGCTCTACATTGTGCAATCAAAGCACGGCTGGAAGGTAGCTCAAATGTGTGATGAAGTTCAGAGTGCCACCTTTATTAAATGCCACGAAGAGTGAAACTGAAGAGAGCAGTGCGAGAAAACTAAGGCAGGAACAAGGCTTACCAGCAAGCTCCACACCGACAAACGCAGAGCCGAGGCTTTCTGCCAGCCACTGCTCTCTACGCCAGCGAAAGTTACATCAGAGCCTCTGGAACATATTCTAGTGGGAAGAGCAGGTACGAAGAAAGTCAGCAAAGCAGCGTCAGTGTGCAGCGGCCCTACAAGAGTTGCAGACGATAGCGTGACGATGGCTAGAAGAGAAAGATGCTCAGCTAACTGTCTAAGAACCCAGAAAAGTGTACCCAACAGGAGATGGAGAACACAGAGGCTTCGGTTCTGAGGCAACTTACACTTTAAGAGAAATAGAGGAAAGGATTTTCTGGTTTGAAAACAACGTCTTCTTACTCGGAGGGGCTGTGGAGGTGGCTCAGTGGGCAAAGGTGCTTGCTGCTAAGCTGGATGCCGTGACTTTGAGCCCAACAACTCATATGATGGTGGTGTAGGAGGTCCTTCTGTCTATGTGTTGCTTTCATTGGTTGAATAAAGAAACTGCCTTGGCCTTTTGGTAGGGCAGAAATTAAGTAGGTGGAGTAGATAGAACGGAATTCTGGGAAGGACAGACAGGCAGACACCATGAATCTCCTGCCTGAGACAGACATAGGTTAGATTCTTGCCGGTAAGCCACAGTCACGTGGTGATACACATAGAAACAGGTTAATCAAGATGTGAGAGTTAGCCAATAAGAGGCTAGAGCTAATGGGCCAGGCAGTGATTTAATTAATACAATTTCTGTGTGATTATTTTGGGTCTAACCTAGCCAGGCGGCCGGGACAAAAAGCAGGCCCTCTCTCCCCTACATGATGGAAGGAGAGAACCAACTCCCCCAAAATGTTCTCCAACCTCCACTAGCACACCATGATACACTCATGAATACACATGCCTGGCCACACACACACAAAGATAGATAAACAATTTTTCAAAAGGATCTGCTTGCTTGGGAAAGGTAATCCATGATTTGAAAATGTGATTTCCCATGGGTAAACTGAGCTACATAAAATCAGTTCAACCTCTGGAAACGCCAGGGAGGAGGCCAAGCCATTCTGCTAGCTGTCTGTTTAAGAGGCACAATAAGAACTGTGAATAATAAAGCTTAGGGAAGCCCTGAAGCTGCATGAACTCTTAGTGCTTATCACTCATTGTTACTAGAGGAAAATACACCCATACAACACCATCCTCCGAAGACAGAAGGGATGGATAGCTTAACACACTCCCTGGCTCTGCTTTATGCACCCTTTTTGTGAGGAGAGGGCCGGCTATAACTTGTATCCTTCCATAATTAAGGATAGGTGGTTTTATTAATTTTTTGAGTCTTTTAACAAAATACTGTAGTCGGACCTTTTCATTGAGACCACCAATTCCCCAATAATGAGACAGAAACTTATTAGTAATTATAAAAGCTTGGCCAGTAGCTTCAGCTTGTTACCAACTAGCTCTTACAACTTAAGTTAGCCCATTTTATCAATCTATATTTTTTTGTCTTGTGACTTTATTAGTTTACTCTGTACTGTCCATGATGCTTCCTCTCTGTCTGTCTGGCAAGTCCCTCCTTCTTCTTCCCAGTATCCTGTATGCCTGAAAATCCTGCCTTGCTATTGGCCATTCAGCTTCTTACTAAACCAATCAAAATGATACATCTTCATGGTGTACAAAGAGATTATTCCACAGTAAAACAACAAGTGCAAGAGTTGTCTCAGGGATCCCCAAGATCCCAGTAGGTGTCAAAAAAAAAAAAACCTGGGATCCCTCAAGCTTGCAAGTGCTGTCAAGAGTTGAGATATTCTTGGGGACTCTCAAACTTCATAGTAGGTATGAACAGGGACAGACAAGAGTATGAAAAAGAAGGTTGCCCTTTTGGTTGCATAATATCACTCTTTGGAATATTATTACACTATAAAAATGATATTCTAAGCCGGTTTGTGGTGGCGCATGCCTTTAGTCCCAGCACTAGGGAGGCAGAGGCAGGAGGATCTCTGTGAGTTCAAGACCAGCCTGGTCAACAAGAGCTAGTTCCAGGACAGGCTCCAAAACCACAGAGAAACCCTGTCTCAAAAAAACAAAAAAAAATCATTTATTATATATTTATTTATTCATTATATATCATTTATTATATATAATGTATATATATATTACATTTACCATATAGTATCAAAAGTTATTTTCCATATATAATTATGTTTGATTACTACTACATATCTTAAGCAAGCATGTAACAGTATAATGATGTGGGATGGTTTTCTGTGTATGTGCTGCTTTTATTGGTTGATGAATAAAGCTGTTTTGGCCAATGGCTTAGCAGAGTAAAGCCAGTCATAAATCTGAACAGAGATATAAAGAGAGATTAGGCAGAGTCAAGGAGACATCAGCCAGCTGCTTAGGAAACAAAACATGTAGAAAATGAGGTAATGCCATGGCTATGTGGCAACACATAGACTAATAGAAATGGGGTAATTTAAGATGTAAGAGCTAGCTAGAAATATGCCTGAACTGTTGACCAAACATTGTTATAATTAATATAGTTTCCATGTGATTATTCGTGTCTGGGAGGCCAGGAAATGAAAGTGAAGTCGTTGTCTACAAAATAAGTTAAAGAGAATCATCCTTATAAATATACTCATCATTTTTGCAGGTTATGCTAGATGCCAAAGACAAAAAATCAGCAGATTCTTTTATTAGACTGTGATAGTTGACTGGAATAAGATACTAAGTACTGAGCCAAACTGTTCATGAATAATTAAGAAAGTGAGTAGAACATGCCTTACTTAAATTTCATAATCTTTTCCAACTATAAATTATGGAAATCTGTTAATTAAAAATAATTATTTTTTGGAATTGCAATTGAGAAGGACAAGAGTGGTTCGTTTTTTATCAGCACCAACTGTGATTCTTACAAATAAACTTAAAAATACCAGACTCCTATCCTAATTCCTCGATTTCCTTTAAATGCTACCATGAGATATGGATTATCTCAACAGAAGCAGGTAATTTCACAAGCCTTTATATCCCAAGATAAAAGAGAAAAAGAAGAAGAAAATTTTAAGACAACCTTGGGAAGTAAAGCAAAGTAATAAAAATGTTATGTTTATAGGTATGTTACATAAAACAACAATAAAAAAGTCTTTCATGGACTGGGAGATGACTCAGTTGGCAATGTACTTGCTGTGCAAACATGAAGGCCTGGATTTAAGTACCCTGAGCCCACAGCACAGCTTGTAACCCCCTCCCAGCACTGAGGGTAGCAGAGACAGATGGAGTCACTGGCCAGACAGTCCAGGTAATGCTCAAACTCCATTCAGTGAGAAACACTGTCCCAAAACCTAAGCAGAGAATGATTGGGGAAAGATATCCAGTGTCAGCCTTTGTCTCTGCATATATAGGTGCACATGTCCACACTAGCAAGTTCACACACATCCCACACACATACATACACACACCCTTTCGGTCTTTCAAAATCTATAATCCTGAGTAGACTGAGATTCTGAAAAATAAGGTTCCTAAAATTCAGAACTCGGTGACAGAGAGTGCTCATCTTGAGTTTCAGGCATGCAAATTTTCTGACACCAAGTCATGTCCACCAAACTGGTGTTTTTGTTTGTTTGTTTTTTGCTTTGTTTTTTATCTGCATCTGTACTTGCTATGCTTCCCTCTCCCATTCTTACATAAATCTCACACCAATTGTCTTACTTATCATCCTTTCTGATCAGCAGATACTTTGGTATCTTGCTTATAAACAAAACATGGTGACATCAGAGCAAGAGCATAACAGGAAAGCCTAGATCCTCCCGTTCACGCTGGAAGAAACACAGATACTGAGAGAAAGGTTTCTGCATTCCAGGAAGTGGGAATTTAACCACACCAACACCAGAAGGAAGGATGGATCCATTTATATTGCAAACTCTCCCCAAAGCACAGCATTATAAAACTGGAATGCAATAATCGGCTAAAGCATCCCCAGGAGAAGGAAAAGGACATCTAAATCCAGGAAGCCCACAGGATTCAAAAATTTGTACTGAGACCTCAAGAACAATGGCAACGGGTTTTTGATTCTACTGGACCTATTGGTTTTGTGGGAGCCTAGGCAGTTTCGTGGATGCTCACCTTACTAGACCTGGATGGA